>NC_044052.1:10229893-10312393 GCF_902167405.1 Gadus morhua
GAACAGGAGCAGGAATAACTTCTTCAACATAGATATCACACCATGAGTTAACATTGGATTTTGCCTCGAGATCGTCTTTTTCCTTAGGCTACATGATTTAAAGGAAAGCCAAACACAGTGTTTGAGCTGTTCCCTGCCTACGAAGGCTTTTCCCCCCAACTTCTGGGGGGAAACGTTTTAATCGTCGAGTGGGGGGCTATATTTACGGGTCAGGGTTAGGGTTAGTCAGGCTCTCTCTCTCCTGCACAAGCCCCCGGCTGCATCAGATCTGGGGGATGTAAGATAAGGTTTTTAACTTAATCTTACGTGTTCATTGCAGTGGAGGTTTGGACCACGACCCCCCCATAGCATCACTAAGTAACCCACTTCATTATGTTTCCTTGAGACTAATGAATTCCTTTAGAGTTTTGTTTTATTTTAAGGGGGGGGGGGGGGGGGGGGGGAAGGACTGTTGTTAAAACCCCTAAATTGCTTCCTTAAATAAATCCCCTAATTAACGAGGATTAAACCCGGCACGGCGATGACTGTACTGCCGCCATGTGGCCTGTGGTCGACCACGGACGCTACGCGCGGCGACCGCCACGCTAACAGACTGACGAGGGGCTCGCCGCGCACCTGCATCCCCGTCTCGTACTGGTCGAAGTCTGCCGGGAACTCAATGGCCTCCTGTTGAAAGACAAAGGAAGGACATGTGGTGAACAGCCACGAGCCCGCCACCCACCATCCCCCCCCCCCCCCATCCCCCCCCCCCACCACCACCCCCCCCCCCACCCCCCACCACCACCACCACCGCCACAGTCTCCCAGAAGGGCACGGTGGAGCCAGGAGACTGACCGTGCGAAGCTGGCCAATCACGGAGATCCGCTCGGAGCCAGTGGTCATGGGTCGGTAGGACATCTCGAACAGGATGATCCCCAGGCTGAACAGGTCCACTTTCTGGAGGACGGAGCGGACAGGGGGGGACACCGGAGCGCGGTTAGTCTTGCGGAGGGTTAATGAGGCGGAATGCATGAGCGCTTTGGGAGGGGATTAGGAGTCATGATGGAGCATGTGGGACGGGGCTCTCCAGCTCTCCATATCGGTGCCGGGCCTCGGGAAAACCTCCCCTGTGTTGTGAGTCATGCATGTACGCTGGTCCCCTGGTGGTCCAGGGGTGAGGAGTCACTAGGAGGGATTCCTCATCAGGGAACGTTGACGTCCTGAAGCTCCCATCTGGGATTGATTAAATGTCCGTCTGATCTGTTAACATAAGAAACACGACCTTCTATAATAACTGACGCGGTACCTGGTTGTAGGTGGCCTTGGCGTTCCCCTGGACCTCTGGGCTGACGTAGAGGGCTGTCCCCACCATGCCGGTCATGTTGCCTGGCAGGGCAAAGACGGAACAAAAGCATTGCAGCTGGTGAGTAAACAGAGCAGAGCCCTGCCAGGACAGGGTGCGAACGCAGAGCGGATAAAGGAGCGGGCGTAGTCCCGTTGGTTACCTGAAGGATCCGACTTAGGCATCACCGCAGGGCCAGTCTCCTCCAGCTCCAGTTTACCTGCAGCCTGGGGAGCAGTAACCAGGAGATGGATATTAGCACCCCCTAGTGGTGTAAGTAAGACTGGACAATTCAATATTATCGTTTTGAATTCAGATCAAGGTATAATATTTGTATATTCATACATTATAATTATGTTTATCGCGTACGTTCTGTAGGGTTGTGAGGTCTGTGTAATTCAGTTATTCAGCCATCTTAATCAACAGATAATAAGTTGACAAATTGGATCATTATATCCATGGTTCTCCAAGTAAGAGGATCATAAGTTAGGGCTTGTGAGTGTACACAACGATTATGAGCCAACGCTCAGTTATATGGATGAAATTGAAAAACCTGATTGATTGTATGTTTTAATTCAAATATAATTAACACAGATATGTATATATATATATATATATATATATATATATATATATATATATATATATATATATATATATATTTATTCTACTTCATTTAAGAATGCTCGATTCTGATTGGCTGGGAGGGGTGCATCAATCCGGCATATTGCCCGCTGATTTGTCGGTTCTACTTGCTGCTGACTGAGCACAGTAGATCAATACGCCGCTTGTATCGTTTTCTATCACATATATTTCAAACATGAGGTCCGTTGTAAAAATAAACCAAGGAGTGCATGTTTGATCGATCGTCATTAAAGCTGACTTGATACGAATGTAACAACTACGTTGTTAAACTAGTGATCAGTTGCAACCTTGTGTGGTTGCTATAGAAACGCGTTACCTACAGCTGAGCTAACGTTATTCACCGTAGTTCTAATGGGAACTACTTTTCGAGGGAGATGAACTTAAACAGAGCATACATTTAATAAGCATGCAATACGAATGAGAAAAGGGCTAATTATTAAAGTATTTGAATTGTTTTATTATGTTGGCCGGCGCGAAGTAGAATAAACGGAATAATCACCTCAAGGCAGGGCAATAAACAGTTTGATATGCCCGGCTCGCGGAAGGTTACCGCCCTCGACTTCGTCTCGGGCGGTAAGCCATCCACGAGCCGGGCATATCAAACTGTTTATTGCCCGGCCTCTCGGTGATTATTCCTTACATATGTAGTGTATATTAATAGCAGGCAGCCTATCCATCCTACCACATTAGCTCTGTGGTCAGTGGCCAGGCCAAAGTCTCCTATCTTCACATGGTCCTGGGAATCCAGGAAAATGTTGACTGGCTTCAGGTCTCTGTGGATCATACCCTGGTGGAGAGGAGGGGGTGGAGGATAGGGTGGAGAGGAGGGGGTGGAGAGGAGAGGAGCGTAGGAGAGGAGAAAGAGAGAGGAGGTTGAGCGCGTGTCGGCTCATTAGCATCTAAAGTGTGAAAACGGCCACGGCCACGGCCAGATGGCCTAGTGTGAGTGCACCCTGAAAGCAGGCATGGAGAGGAGTAGTGAGAAAGTAGTGAAATGTGTGTTAATGACAAAACCACCTTAAACCACCTAAAAGATCTAAGACAAAGGATAGAATCATGATAACCAACAGGTTCAAACTGTACATTATGCATTAAAAAGTCACGCTAATCCTGTGACAAACCTACACTGTTTTAAGTATGCTAAATTCAAACAGATTATCACACGTTTTAATCAGATAACTGAACCCGGGGCTTCGGTGAAAGCGAGCCTCTCGTTCCGGTGTACGTTGACTAAAGCCATTCCTAAGGGGGATCCCTCCCCAGGCCCAGAATTAACCCTGAAGGCCTCCTTGACCTCCCATCTGTGTTATGTGGTGTGAAACTGTCAAAGCATATCCCATGTAAGATGAAAGCAAGATCGTGTCATTTCGCTGGCGGAGCATGAGAGGGGAAGGAACCCGAAGCAGACCTCGACTTAACCCGCGCGTGCGTTCTCCCGCCGCACGCGCTCTCTCCTGATCGCACGTGACACCGTAAGCCAGGCGCTAGCTATTCCCCCGTCTCTTAATTCATTGCGCTCCGCGTCGCGTCCGCCACGCAAGGGCTGAGTGGAAACAGAGGCGCTCGCTTCGACTTCACACACTTCTGGCGGCGTGTTACCGTGTTTCAACCCCATCTGTCTGACACTCAAAAGGGGGCTGGACTGACACACAGAGACACACGCAGACCTGCTCGTGGATGTACGCCAGGCCGTCCAGGATTTCCCTGAAGAGCCTCCACAGTCGGCTGCTGTCCTCGTGCAACCCCTGGTCGATGGTGTCCCTCAACGTGCTCTTCTCGCAGTACTCCATCTGTGGGGTGGTGGTGTTGTTGTTGTTATTTCATCAGGCCAACGAGACCCTCTAGTGGTGAGTGGGTGGTACCGCAGCCCGACAGGGTGTGCCCTTACTTGTATGTACAGGTAATGTACGATGAGGGTAGATCGCTCCGAGTCTGTGCTCTCTGTCGTGTCGACGGCTTGCCTTTTGCTTGGTTCGACCTGCATTCCAAAAAAAAATTCTGTTGATAAAATGGTTAAATAAAAGCGAGAGAAATAGCAAGTATATGTCAGCGCGTTTTCACCATTGACAGGTCTTCAGCGCTCTCATCGCCGTTGTCGAAGATGATGTCGCTCGAGTCCGAGGCCGACGGCCTGCATCCACAGAGGAACAACCAATAATCAGCCATCGCTCGGGATCCAAAACGCCAAAGAACCAACGGAGCAACACTCACATAAACGACGCCCCGAACACGTCTTCTTCGTCGTCGTCGTCATCATCGTCGTCCTCCTCGCTGGAGTGGCGACCGCTGCACTTGGCGCTGGACGACCTCTCGATGGACGTGGACCACTCCACCGAGCTGGCCAGCGCGGGGGGCGGGGCGTTCTTCTCCACGCCGTCGTCGAGGCCCAGGGTGTTGAGGCCGAGCGAGAGGCCCCTGGCCGCCGGCGCCGGGCCGGGGGCCGCCGCCCGCTTGTCGGCGGGGCTGCGGGGCTCGGAGCTGTCGGAGCAGTCTAACCTGGAGGCGGCGGGCGGCGTCTCGTGGCGCTCGATCCAGGCGTTGTAGTAGCGCACGATGTTCTCGTGGTTGAGGCGCGACAGCAGCGTCACCTCGCCCTTGATGCGGCGGAACTGCTTGCTGACCGGGTTGACCTGGATGCGCTTCACGGCGTAGTAGCAGCCGTCTAGCTTGTTCTTGACCTGGTGGGGGAAGGGAACACAGCGGTTAGTTCATGGGGAAGGGGCCGGATAGTGTAGAGCAGTGGTTCTCAAAAGAGGGTACGCGTGCCCCTAGGGGTACTGCAGGGGTACTGCACGGGGTGATCGGAAAATTTGTGACTGTGTCAATTCTTTTTCCACCTTGAGCAAGTTTTAATTCTGAAAGCTAGACGGCTGGAAATCAAGAAAGTGGTTGAAACACCAAAATGTCATCAGTTTCAGGAAGAATATATTCTATTAGGATTCACCTCCGCATGCTTTGAGCCTCCCCTGGCCTTGTGCTTCTTTTGTGCGGAGAAATGTGTCAACCGCTAGCAGACCCATGTTTCACCCTTTTAATAATCATGCTAACACTTCCAAATAAAACACACACAAATGTACTGATTGTAAGTCGCTTTGGATAAAATCGTCTGTTGAATGCCCTAAATGTAAATGTAACCTTGTGTACCTTGATGACCGCCCCGAAGGCTCCCTTCCCCAGCAGCTGGAGCTCTTCAAACTCGTGGAAGTAGCGGGAGAACTGGGGCTGCAGCACGGCGCTGAAGGGGGCGCCGAGGATGTGGCTGTGGGGCAGCACCGAGGACGGGAAGTCCTCCGCCTCCACTGGGGACGGACCACAACAACACCGCTCAGACGGGGACAGACCACAACAACACCGCTCAGGAGGGGACAGACCACAACAACACGGCTCAGAAGGGGACAGACCACAACAACACCGCTCAGAAGGGGACAGACCACAACAACACCGCTCAGACGGGTGAGCTATACAAAGGTTAGAGGACACTTTGGATGAAGGGAGTCAGCTGAATGTAAACAAATGTTAAACAAATGTTAAATGATTACGATGTATCACAAATATCGGATTCATGATAAAATTCACCATCACGTTAACATAGCCAAAAGTGCTTAAATTAATTTATAAACGCTTAAAACTTCCTCAATGAATAATTCCCGGGTCTTTCCTGTGTGTGTCTGTGCGGACCCTGCCGTACCTTCGGGGCTGGAGTCCCGGGCTTGGGGGATTGGTTTCGGTGGTGGGGGGTTGAGGAAGGAGTGTTCAAGGAGCTGCTTGGTGTTCCAGCGGTCCACGTCGTTCACACACACACACCTGGCGTCAGAACAGCACAACGTTGATACATCGTCTCAGACACACACACACACACACGCATAGACACACGAATGAGCACGCGCACACACACACACATCGCCGATTATGAAGCTGTTGTCAGTATGGTTTCGAAGCGCCCCAATCTACATCGTATTATTCCTATTTAAAAGAGCCGATTGCCATCTTGGCTGGATGAATAATATGGGGGAGGATTATCAACATAGGCATGTGAAACAAAAAGCAAACAAGCTTTACATCAGACCAAATACTAAATGTAGGCGTGACCCACTTTCTAATCCTGTTTAGAATGAGGAAGCGCCCTTCAAAACACACAAAGCGCCACATCAAACACAATAGGCCAAGTCACGTGTCGGAGGTGCGATAAAGACAAAGAGGCTGACTTGATGACTCGCTCAGACCCACCTCTTGAGGAAGTCGTGGAAGTCGTCGGGCAGGCCTGCGGGCACCGCCACCGGGTACTCCTTCACCTCCTTCCCCTGGCTCAGCGCCAGCAGCATCAGCCCCAGGCTCCACACGTCGCCCTTCTTGCCCGTGCGGGCGGGCAGAGCCGTCTCCTCGCAGAAGCGCACGCGGGCCTGCTCGAACACCTCCTCCTTCAGCACGTCGCCCAGCCTCTTGGACAGGCTGTAGTCCGTGAGCCGCACGCCGCCCCGGGGGTCCAGCAGCACGCTGGAGGCCCCCAGCTGCTTGTGGACCACCGAGTTGGCGTGCAGGTAGTCCAGGACGGCCAGCAGCTGCGCGGCGTGCTGCCGCAGCCGGTCCAGGGCCACGGGGGTCTGGCTGAGCAGGCTCTGGTTGAGGGAGGTGGCGCCGGCCACGTGCTCCACCAGCAGGTCCACCACCAGGCAGTCGTCCCGCTCGCTGGAGCTCAGTGCCTGGTAGCGCACCAGGTGGGGGTGCTCCAGCCGCAGCAGGGAGCTGAGCTCGCTCTCCGCGCCGTGGATCTATCGGGGAGGGGGGACAACGTGTGTGAATAAAACAGACGCACAGGCATGCAGACACGTACTGTAGACACACTAACTAACACACACACACACACACAAACACACACACACACACACACACCATTTTGAGAGGTAAATATCATCTGACTTCTCTGAATATAAAAAGTTAGGCACCGTTATTGTAAGACGGAACTATTATGCATGCACTAATAAACAATCATTTAAAAAAATGTGTTTGGATTTCAAACAGCTGCTCTGCAGCATTTTGTCTCGTTTTTTGAGAAAAACTGGCACTGGTGGGACTCGCCTGCTTTTTACAGTATTCGATTTTGCTCTTCTCCTGCTCGGTGAAGAACTTCCCCATCTTCTTGTTCCACTGCAGTGCCCACTCATAGACCACCACAAACTCCCCTGAATGGGCCTCCAGCCCGCAGTAGACGCTGCGTCCCAGGCGCTCACTCTCGCCTGTAGGGACACATTCCGACTTCACGCATGAATACACAGAATGGCTGGCGGACTAACAGGGGTCAAACTCCAAACCACCTGTCCGAATCACACAGCAGGGCCCAACTGAGTCGTTCTTACCCAGGCACTTCCCTCGATGGACCAGCAGTTCCCCCGCTGATCCTTTGTTGAAGAGGAGTGGATTGGGCAGGGGAGGGCTGTCTTCGTTGAATGTCTCTCGTCTGGTAAAGCGAGGCGAGGTTAGAAGCGTATCTAGTCGTTGAGCACTAAACACTTTTAGAAGGGAGGTTGAGACCATCACAGCATGCAATCAAAATTGGAGAAACTAAAAGAGGATGAAACAAGTTCATAAAATAACTAATATTAAAAAAATGAATAACTTCATTGGTTATTAAGTTACTAGGTTTATATAGATATTGCATAGTAGTTGTAGCTCAGACCTAATGCGTACCACGTGACACAGCATGGACCCATCCTAATGTTTATCCTCGTCTGGTTGGGGGGGGGGGGGGTACCTGTGGCGGGTGTTGGAGGTGGTCCGGCGCCGGGTGCCTCTCTTAGGGTCCGGGGGTTCAGGGGTTGGTCCGGTGAAGCTGGGTGAGCTCCGGCCCCCCAGGGGGTCTGACGCAGGGGGCTGCTCCATACTCTCAAGACGCTCCTGAGGGGAAAAAACGCCACATTTATCCAACTTATTAACTACTTATCTCCGCAGTATGTCGGCCCGAAGATAGGGTTGTATCTTGACTCCCAGCGCAAAGGTTCTGGGATCGGTAACCCTAATGACAGCAGCCTGGAGCAAGAGTAGAAGTGTGTTGTCTATTCTTGTTGTGTTTCAGTGCAGTGCCGCTGTTCTACTTCAGTACAGCCCCACTTACTTACATCAAATGACTGCGGATAGGGCAGAAACAGTGGTTTTGCAGGCGAACAGAAGAGATCTTTGTGGAATATTCATTCATTCATTCATTCACATAAACACAGCAACAACAGGAGAGTCTGGCTGTTCATGCAACAAATGTGTGTTCAACACATCAATGTAAACATTTAAGTTAAGAACAGTGAGCCATTGTTCATGAATATGGGAGTTTTTAACAAACCAGTTTGGCCATTTCCTTCCTTCTCTTCTCTTCCCGTTTCTCGTCCTCCCTTCTCTGGATTTCAGCCATGATCTCCTTCTCCTAGAAAACCCCACAGACGCCATGCAGGTTAGTCTATAGACAAGGTCCCCCCCAAAAGATATTCCACAGAAAACCATCTAGGATCTGCTTCAGTTGGTGGTTAGGGCGCGGCGGCTGACCGTCTCCTCTTCCTGCTTGCGGCGTTGGTCCAGCCTCCGTTTCTCCTCCAGGTCCAGCTTCTCCTGATGCCGTCGCTGGTTCTTCAGCATCTCTTCATGGAAGGAGCTCGGAGGGGGCTTGTTGTACTTGCTCAGGAAACCCTGGACATGGTCGGCCAGCTCATAGATCATCACCTGTGGGAGAGGACGGTCGGTTAAAGGATCTGTGTGTGTGTGTGTGTGTGTGTGTGTGTGTGTGTGTGTGTGTGTGTGTGTGTGTGTGTGTGTGTGTGTGTGTGTATGTGTGTGTGTGTGTGTGTGTGTGTGTGTGGCTACCTCTCCATGCCGCACCGACACAAGCTTGGTAAGCTCATTGAGAAGACACTGGAGGTTTTCATTGGAGAGGCCTTTGGCATTTTTCAGCTCCAACTGGGGAGGCCTGTCGGATATATTACCCACAGTCGGTTACATACGTATAGCTATCCCATTCTGCTCTCTGGACAGCTGCCGCCATCGTTCATACTCACACTCACACTAGCAGATGGCTTGTGGGTGTGGCACAGGTGGTGTATTGAACATGGCATGTACTTACGCATCGGGGTACGTGGCTGGGCATTTGACCTGCAAGTCTACGGCCACGTAGGATTCCTGTCCGGTGTTGAGGCCATTGGGTCGGAGGCTGAGGTACACCTCTGGGGGCCTTTTGATCTGAAGTACATGCAAACAACCGTAATGCATGAGGGATTTGGCATATGGTGGCCACAACAACTCTCAAATCGACTACACACTGTGTGCATTAGCTTCATGTTTGTATATGAAATACCTTCCATTTATCGTTATTTCGTAAATCCTTAAAATCATCCCCAAAGATAGACGAAAGGGCCTCTAGTTCGTTTTCCTGATGAACTAAATAGTCATCTCGTTCTTCTGTGAAAGTATGCGGACTATTCATGCTTCTGACCAAACTACATCCCACCAATGCTCACACATTCACATCCCGGAAGAAAGAGCTATCCGCTCGATGAAAGCGTTTGAAAAGTAAAAAACAAACGCTTTCCGATAATATAAATTGCACACAAGTGATCGATCTGTAAGGTTAGATACAGGCTGCACGGAGTAGACACGACCAAAACAACGCAGCAACTCTGGCGCGTTCCACGTCGTCCCGTCGCAGGAGAAACGTCACTGCAATGTGATTTTTTTGTAATCCGCCACTAGGTGGCCCTGTTTCACACTTACTCAAACCCAGAAATAATTTGGCAGAGTTTCTTGCAGTAATGGAGCGACTTGATGATGATCGTTTTGACAGATTTCTGATACGGGTGGCTCGAGGGTGTGTATGATTGGTGGATGGGTAATTGAGAGTGGCCTTGGGACAAATTTAATTGATGTGCATTGAGGAGTAAGCGATTGCACAAATTCAAAACAAATCTCCATTATGTTTCTTAAATAAAATATATAGCATATCTCTATATCTTACAGAGCAAAGATATTAACTTTGCGTGCATGCCATATTGCCAAAAATCAAATCTGTAAATACAGAGCATGCAATGCCTTCACTTAGCCCCTTGGCTCTCTCCCTATAATCACCTTTCAAAACATACTAACACACATCTGCTAGCTTGAACCCCCCCCCCCCACGTTCAGGACGTTCAGGGAGAGACACTGTGATGGCAGGTCCAGCCCCCTTCATCCAGCCGCTATCTGTGGAGATAGAGAGGAAACACTATTAATAGGAGGCTTCAGTATTTGGGGGTACAACTTCACATTCCCCCCTGAGACGAGATGCCACCAAGATACCCCTTACTCACTACCCCTGGGCCGCTGTGGTCTCACCCAATTGACTCGGAAAGGCGCCACATTTTTGAAACAGTATACCCCTGTTCGGATCACTCAGATTTCGAGTATGGGCAGTTCGCCTTACCAGATGTGTGGACTGGAGTGTTGTCACGACATACCAACGGCTCATTGAATGATGCCTCTACAACGAGGCTGCACAGAGGACAGTATTACCTCATAAGGTCCAGTGTACACCAAGGGGAGATAAAGTGCAGATATTGGGCGGGACAAATATGGAACTCATATCACACACTGGCCCCGCGGAGCGGCCTCAGTGAGCTGCACATTAATGACAGGGGCGCTCACAATGACCTTACAAGGAGACGGCTGGGCCAATCAGGACGAGGCAGTGAGAGCCGCGAGCCACTGAGACAGTGAGATCAGAGACAGACCCCAAGTGGCATTACCGTCAGCTGTTGCTTGTGTTAGGTGGGCTCAGTGCACGCACACACATATGCTCACACACTGTTCGCACACGCTCACACACATGATCACAATCATACACGCTCACAGACATACACAAACATACGCACACACACACTTTTGTGCTTGCACACACAGACACACACACACAAACACACACAAATACTGACAGACACACACACACAGGCCCACACACACACACACACACACACACACACACACACACACACACACACACACACACACACACACACAAACACAGACCCAGACACACATAAAGAGAGAGACTCGCACACACACACACACACACACACACACACACACACACACACACACACACACACACACATGCACGCACGCACACACAGTGACACTCACACTGTTCCGTCTTCTGAGTATGTGGATGGTTTATCCACCTCCTTAACCAGACATCTCATGTCATGTTGCTTCTGGGGATTTAGTAGTTGATCCTGGGGTGTCTAATCTGATAGGTGGGTGGATGACATCGGATAGTATTGTAGGGGTATGCAGCAGAATATGATACTGAGATCACAGATTGTGTTTGTAAGCCAAGGGAGGCTTAATGGGTTCACGCCTCATGTCAACTTCATTGAATGACATCATAATTTCTTAGGTTTTCACCTGTATTCATGATAACTGCTGTATAATTACATTAAATAGTTATTCGGTCATGCTTTGAGGTATATATGTTTCCCTGAACACAATATATTTAGAAATCTTTAAGCTTGAAGGCTTAAGGAAGAGAGCATTATTGCTTGACCAAGTAAAACATGCCAAAAATACATCTAACATGAATTTTAAATGTATTTCTTATTCTATTAGCTATATAATAATTATCAATAACATCTTAGAATAGAATAAGGAGGCATTAGCTCATGTTGCTCAAATTCCTTTTTTACTAGTTCATGACACTCGTTAAGGTTTACTGGCTTGTTGATCTGTATGTTTTTTACTGGCAGCTCTTTTTGGACTTGTGTGATGAACTCTAAGCCCCGCCCCCTGGGCCCCAGACCCAGCCACAGACGTATTTAAGGCCTGCTCAAATCCTGGGCCTTTGTCCCAGTGGAAGCATCCGTCTATCCGTGCAACTAGGTGAGTACGTCCAGGACTTGATGGAGCTTCTAACTCTGCTTTAACTCAGCTTCCCTCCTTCAATTTATTTTTCATTTCCTCTTTTCATTCCTTTCATACCTCTTTTTGGAAACATTGATATTCTGCTAGGCCTTTGGGATACAGTATGTTTTATGCAGAAGGATGTTTACTTGTGTTTGAGGTTCATGTAAATGATGGGCAGCATTTTTATGATATGCAATTTTTATGGTCATTTTATAATGTCAATAATGTGTCTTGAATTGGTAGATCAACAAATAGAGGCAAATTATGAAGCACGATTTATGAGGTTGATTGCAAATCTGGGTGTAGCGCAATGAAGACAAAATGTTGCCTACGTTTAGGAAGAAATGTGTGTCATTACTGAACAATTAAATGTTGTTCACTGTGAGTTGCAATTTATACTAAATATTGCTATTACCGCTTTATTACTATTCATGCCTGAATTAAAAAGGGCATGCAGATACTTTCTTGCAGAGAAATCCACTTTCTAGTAAGAAATAAATAGATCAAACATCCATATGCCCTTAAATATACTTTACTGGGTGATCAGTGAACATATAAGTCACTTGACCGCATCAACTGGCCTATTTCTTTTGTAATAAGTAGCAAACATTGAGCAAGAAATGTAATATACACAACATTGGTTGTTTTTTGTACTTTTTAAATAATTTAAGAAAGATGATTCCTACGTATAATGTATGCTAAAATATACTTTTACTAAGCTGCTTCAGTAGTTAACATATCTGTGCTTTTATTGCACTAACCAGAATCAGAACCAGAACTAAAATCTTGTATTCAGAAACATTGAGACAAAATTGAAATACCTACTAAGATACAAACACCAGCTATTTCCTACACCTAACACCCATCTGCCTTCAGTGCATCCACAGAAAAAAAGCGAGTGTGGATTGAGTGAATTAAAACCAGGAGACACTGCAACCAAAGCTGGTTGAGGTCTAATGAATGAAACTATTTGGAGGCATGCAGTAAAACAGAAGCGTCCCCATTTACTGACAGCTACCCGACCAGCCTGGCTTTGAGACAAGCTCCCCCCAAACCTGAAATAGCTGCAGATAGAGACACCCTTCTTGTTTCCCCTCTCCACCAACATCACCACCTAGGTACATGGGAGGGGGGGGGGGGCTAGGGCTCAGAATAGTCCCACCCCCCAGGTCCTTCTGTTATGCCCCTTTTTGGTGCTGCCTCAGCAGCTCTGGAGTGTCCCAGGAACAATCCTCATCCTCCAGGCTTTTGAGATACAGTATCAGTGTTTGTACAACCAGGCGGGGACGGAAATAGTAGCCAAAGGCATGTCTAATTAGCGCTCTATAGATAGAGCCTGGGCAAGTGGTTTGTCTTAGTGGTTTCTGCTGAATATGCGTGATGATGGCAACACTTGAGCGGGGATGTCTGACAACTCTCTAAAAACACAGTGGATGCTGATGGAGATGGGGACAACTTTATTGTCCATCAACAATCACCCTGATTGTTCAATCATCATCCATCTTCGATGGATCTTTAAAACAGGAACAGACATAGTTGTTGTTTCATCACATTGTATGACCGAGTCGTGTATAATATGTTGTGTCACCTGTAAGTCAGTTCAGTACAATCCCACTCAACACAGGGCTGAGAGCTCAGCGGGGGGCCAGCCCTGATGGGCCTTTGAGCTCCTTCCCTCAATCCTAGGGTAGGGAGTTTAGACAGCTGTTCTTAACACCTCCGTCCCCTCCCTCTTCGTCTCTCCTCCTGTCTGTCCTCCTGTAGACCACCCCAGCAAAGCCAAATCATGTGCGACGACGACGAGACCACCGCCCTTGTGTGCGACAACGGCTCCGGCTTGGTCAAGGCTGGGTTTGCCGGAGATGACGCCCCCCGTGCTGTCTTCCCCTCCATCGTCGGAAGACCCCGTCATCAGGTGGGACTACAAACCCTTGAGAAATTCAATAAAAGGGGGTTGGCCGAGACCAGGTGCAACCGGAAGGTTGCTGGTTTGAAGCCTGGCTCTTCCTAGCGTTGAGTGGCGAGTTTTCCCTGAGCAAGACACCTAACCCTATCTGCTCCCGACAAGCTTAGTTGACACTGTCGTCGGTGTATGAATCATTGTAAGTTAAATGCACTAAATGTAAATGTAATAATGGCAATGGTGCCAGAGCTTCAAATCCCTACAAGCCCCCTCCCATGCCCCCCAATGTACCATCATTGTTATTATTATTTAGTTATTCAGTAGACTATACAATCAAGCTAAGGAGCAGAGATAAATAGAGATGGAAGGAACTCTATTGGCTAATCCAATATGTCCTCTCACCTGCGCTTTTGTGTGGACGGTTCCCAGGGTGTGATGGTGGGTATGGGTCAGAAGGACTCGTACGTGGGTGACGAGGCCCAGAGCAAGAGGGGTATCCTGACCCTGAAGTACCCCATTGAACACGGCATCATCACCAACTGGGACGACATGGAGAAGGTGTGTGTGTGTGTGTGTGTGTGTGTGTGTGTGTGTGTGTGTGTGTGTGTGTGTGTGTGTGTGTGTGTGTGTGTGTATATGTGTGTTGACCGTGGCTTCCTGTCTGAATACGATCATACAAGAATCGTGTCTTAGCGTAACCCAACCAATTCTTGTGACTTCATTCTGGACGGAGGTCATGTGACACACCGCTGAGTGTAGCACTGACATCGGATATTTGTATTGGTCACAGATCTGGCACCACACATTCTACAACGAGCTGCGTGTGGCACCCGAGGAGCACCCCACCCTGCTCACCGAGGCTCCCCTGAACCCCAAGGCCAATAGGGAGAAGATGACCCAGGTACTTTCAACGCCAACACCTCCCCAATTGCACAGCCTCAAATCATCCAAGTTTGCATCTGTGTCTGTTGTGTGGTGCGCGCAAAAGAGTCTGGATAACCTTCATCTATTAAAAGCCACATTCACTAACATTCTGTGTCTCACATCCTGTTTCTTTCCTGCAGATCATGTTTGAGACCTTCAACGTTCCCGCCATGTATGTGGCCATCCAGGCTGTGCTGTCCCTGTACGCCTCTGGCCGTACCACCGGTGCGTACCCTCCCATCTCCCTTTGGCTCTAAAGCCCTCTTCAGAGCCAAAGGGCCATCGTTTAGCCTCTCTTTACGTGGGATGTGTTAAGATCAGCAGAGAGATTCTTCTCGACATGCACTGCATGGCATCGTGTGACACTGAAGTCATCCGTCTTCTGGGTGGAATCGCCCTGTCACTGCCAATGATGGGTGCTAAGCCCTGGCTGGCAGTGCTAAGGGTGCGAGGCCCAGATGTCAGCAGCATTGTATGTATTTATGACATGACGCGTTTGAAGGGAGATTACTCGCCTTTTGACAGCTGGTCCTCACACTAGTCTCAGGCACGCGTGGTTAATTATGGCTCCTTGTGCCTGTTTGTGTCTGTCGGTCTGTGTCTGTGTGTGTGCGTGTGTGTGATTGTGTGCGTGTGTGTGTGTGTGTCCGTTATAGGTATTGTGCTTGACTCTGGGGATGGTGTCACCCACAACGTCCCCATCTACGAGGGTTATGCCCTGCCCCACGCCATCATGCGTCTGGACCTGGCCGGTCGTGACCTGACCGACTACCTGATGAAGATCCTGACGGAGCGCGGCTACTCCTTCGTCACCACTGGTGTGTTCAGCAGTGCTCTTCTGTGTCCGGCTCACGTCTGAGTGGCCGCAACACAAACTTTCCATGATCCTCTCCATAGTCATGTTAACGTGGGATTGTTTTACGTGTTTTTGCCAGCCGAGCGTGAGATCGTGCGAGACATCAAGGAGAAGCTGTGCTACGTGGCGCTGGACTTTGAGAACGAAATGGCGACCGCCGCCTCCTCCTCCTCGCTGGAGAAGAGCTACGAGCTGCCCGACGGACAGGTCATCACCATCGGCAATGAGCGTTTCCGCTGCCCTGAGACCCTCTTCCAGCCTTCCTTCATCGGTGAGTCACCTGGATTACTTTAACCTGGCCTGGCGGTTACATTCTCTTTTCTTTCCCTCTGCAGTTTTAATATCTTTATCATGAAGGTTCATTTTGTGTGTCAATCCCATTCCAGGTATGGAGTCCGCTGGCATCCATGAGACGGCCTACAACAGCATCATGAAGTGTGACATCGACATCCGCAAGGACCTGTACGCCAACAACGTGCTGTCCGGTGGCACCACCATGTACCCCGGTATCGCTGACCGCATGCAGAAGGAGATCACAGCCCTGGCCCCGTCCACCATGAAGATCAAGGTGAGGGGACAACCAAAGTCATCCTCATTTCGTCTACTTGAGCCTTGCCTGAAGAACATAGGGCATGTACTGTATATAGTGACCTAACCACCTTACAATAACACACAATTCTTTATTTGTTTTTCCTCCAACTTGTGTAGATCATCGCTCCCCCGGAGAGAAAATACTCGGTCTGGATCGGAGGCTCCATCCTGGCCTCCCTGTCCACCTTCCAGCAGATGTGGATCAGCAAGCAGGAGTATGATGAGGCAGGACCGTCCATTGTCCACAGGAAGTGCTTCTAAATGCACACAACACCATCCATGCATACAAGCACTTGTATGTCTTTGTCAACTGTATATATGTGCTGTTGTAATAAAAATAAATCATTGTGACAGCAGGCTTGAATCTTTCCATGACTTGTTGACTTGTTTGATGTGCAGGAAAGATGTCTGACACAAGTTGAAAGATATGAAAGATTATTGCATAATCTGGTGTGAATCCCGGCAATGTTAATGGCTTTAAAAGTGGAAGAAACTAAACTTTTACGCGATATTGGGATCAAGCCAATACTTCCTTACCATTTCTACCGTTGGTGTTAAGGACTTAAAATACGTCTGTAAAAAAAGTTTCAACCATGAATTCCAATATCCTACTTTGCATTCAACACAAGCTCCATCTATATTTGAACAGATGTAGTTGATTTAGTTGTGTTGGATAATTGTATACAGGAGGAAAAGCAAACACCACCAGCATAAGAGCAGATCTATAAGTATATGTTTTCCCCTACTACTACCTTGAGACCTTCCCGGGCAGCACTCTACTGAATATACAGGAACATTTGGTTACGCCCCATGGGGGATTCAAATGAAGCGTGCTCTGCAGTAGGAGTCCCGCCTTAGAGGGATGAATGCTTGCATTGACAGGCCTCTCTACATCCAGGAATGGCAATGGGGGAGAGGGTTGGAATGGACGCCCATTTGGTAGGACGGTTGCATTCTAGAACAGCCACTTTTTTCAAACCTGCTTGCGGGTATTCTGTGTTAAGATGCTCTCTTTGCTTCTCCAGACACAGTGTTCTCCATACCTCTGAAGACAAGTAGGCCTATGTGTGTTAACACAATTTGGGGATGAGCCAGCCTGTTTAAAACAAGATAGACGTTTTTTTGGCCAACATTACAATATAAACCGAAAATGCATGTAAAGGTCAGCATAGAAACATGAATCAAATGGTATGTCTATAAGGATCTCAGTCATATTCATGCTTATTCAATTTAGAAAACCAATGACCTAATAAAATAAAAATAATTAGTGTAGGGTATTCTAGAACAGTTGTTACATTAACGTATTCCGAATATGATTTAATGTTTTTTTGCTGCAGTGTTGATCCCCTCCAAGGAAAATATAATTATCAGAAAAAGTGGGAAGGTTTCAACCACTGTTTCGCCCATGGAAATTGGGCTGTGTACTTAGCTCTCATTGGCCCAAAAGTGAAAGCTCCGCCCGAATCGGCAATGCGTTGAAACCTCTCTGTCCAATCACAGCGGGGAGTGTAGGGAGCGCTGCCATTTGAATGATCTGCGGAAGTTGCCCCGTTGAAAAGAAGTGCCACGGAGCTTTCGTCGAAGCTAATGTAGTTAGCTAGCTAACGCTTTAATTCAAGATATATGATGGATTACAGACGATCGCGTTGTATTTCTTTGTAACAATGTATTTGGTTGTTTCAGAGTACATGCTAACCGAGAACAAAGGCTCCGTTTTCGAGGTTAATCTCGTAAAATAGCTGCGGTTTATACACAGTCAACGGAATGCACGTTGGAAGACCCTTCGGTAGTTTTAGTTCATATTGCGTCTAGTTTTGGTCGGGTCTGCTGTTTTTACAGCACCTGATATGACGCATTTATAAACTGCGTTTGCTTTAAAACACAAGAAGTCTAACTCGCACCGGATTGGAAGGTGTATTGGTTGATTGTACCCGATTAACAAGGTTGAACGCATAGGGACACCTTGTCTTAAGCTACAAATACAGTTGAAGGTTCTTGGAGCACACATGAAGGAGATGGAGAGAAACGTGATGCGTCTGGTGGCTGTGGAGCAACTGCGAGCTGCCTGTGGAATAAAGATAAAGAATTGGAATAAAAACAAACAGGGCAGCAAGGCAGTAACTACTCAATCGGTAAGTAGGACCAATATCAAACAATATACTTTTATATTTTCACTAAACAAATAATTCCCAGAAAAATGTAAATCTGCCTATGGCATGATAAGTCACTTAAATCAAACTACAAATTCGAGCACATTCAACGCATCGACCTGACAGATGTCTTCATTGTTATTGTCTAATCTCATTTGCATATAGTTGAAACCATGCACCCCTCCCCTTCAGAAAACCATTTGTGTAACGTATGCCTGTTAATAAGTGTACATTGTTTGGCAGTTTAAACATAATGGTAGAACTTTTACCAAACAATGGAGCGCCCACGTATGATCCCCCAAGGGCCATATTTCCTTGACATTTGAATGAAACTGACTGCAGAGACGCTGGACAAGAAACTACTCCGTAGAAACCCATAGGTTATAAAATAAGTTAAAACGTCTCCATTACCATTCGCGCAATACTGACTCAACCCTTTGAGAAATCCTTGCTGAACAGTCACAAGATTTAGCTGGTAACAAAGCATGGGTTGTACTTAAAACGATTGAACTTCCCTCCTTCATTTCCCAAGTTTGTTTTCAATTATTTTCCATTGGCTCTTAAAATATCTTGGATTAAGGGCTGTGCTACCCTGTTCCTGCTCATACCTTGTACTTAATCGTTTTGCCAGGGGTTGGTCACATGCTTGACCTGGAATTCTAGAATTCACCATGTGTTACCTGATGAGTTAATACCACATGGCTGATGCTGAGCACTGGACGGTTTGCACTGTGCCAACGGTTTTCTCATTTACAGCCGACTATCATGGAGTTCATCTTTGTTTTTTTCCACTTGCAGGCCAAGGTTTTTGGGATGTCGCTGGAGAGCCTTCCATATTATAATATGGAACATGGCAGTGTGCCAAGGCAAGTGGGAGCCAATCAGTTCAAAGTTCATGCAATTTCCCAATCGTGCATTTTGAAGTTTGTCTTTTTAATCTGACACACATTGTTTGTTTTCCCCTTCCCACAGGTTTCTAGTGGATGCCTGCATGCAGCTGACGGCCCACATAGACACAGAGGGCTTGTTCAGAAAGTCGGGCTCCGTTGTTCGCCTGAAGGCACTCAGGGTGAGTGATGACCTGGGTTGACCCCGCCATTGAGAGGTCGACCTTGACCCCGGGACCCCCAAGTCTGACACGACTGGGCACTGGGCAGCATGTGAATCAGGCGGGTTGGCCAATCCCCGGCTCCTCCTAGCTGAGTGTGGGAGGTGTCCCTAAGCAAGAAGCCTCACCCTTACTGCTCCCGGAGGGCTGGCTGTTGCCTTGCATGGTTGACACCGCCGTCAGTGTGGGAATGGGCGCATGAATGGGTGAATGTCCGGCAATATTGTAAAGCGCTTTGAGTGGCCACTGGTTGGAAAAGCGCTATAAAATTGCAGTCCGTTTACCATTTACGACGGCGCTGGGTTTTCTTTCCCCCTGGTTCAGGCCAAGCTGGATGCGGGCGAGGACTGCCTATCCGGCGCCCTGCCCTGCGACATTGCCGGCCTGGTGAAGCAGTTCTTCAGAGAGCTGCCCGAGCCCATCCTGCCAACGGAGCTGAACGAGGCCCTGCTCAAAGCCCAGCAGCTCCCCACAGAGGAGGACAGGACGTCGGCCGTGCTGCTGCTGTCTTGCGTTCTGTCGGAGAAGAACCTCAGCGTCCTGCGTCACTTTTTTGACTTCGTCCACAACGTTTCCCTGAGGTATCTTCGACTTGCAATCTTCTAATCATCAGTTTGAATGTCTACGACTTTCCTTTTCTCCTTTCTTTTTTTTGGGGTTTAATCAACCGGCTGGGTCCCCTTTTCGCTACCCTTTCTTTCTCCAGGAGTGCAGAGAACAAGATGGACAGCAGCAACCTGTCTGTGATCCTGGCACCCAACCTCCTCCATTCTGGGGACGGGAGCGAGAAGATGAACGCCAACACGGAGAAACGCCTCAGGCTGCAGGCGGCAGTCATCCGCTGCTTCATAGACAATTCCAAAGATTTCGGTAAGACCGCATTGCTGACCCGTTCACCTCAATCACCTCACAGATCCACCTGACTGACTGGATTCCTCAACGTGCACGCCATTTGGCCACTAATATTTTTGGCCTGTGCACGCTCTGGAGATGTAGAGTGTTGCTCAGGGTGCTCGTATTCATAAATGGTGGTTGTCCCGAAGTCTGGCATGAACATTTGGAAAACGACTTGTAGAAGATATCTTTTATATCCATAACACTCCTGATGTTCCGATTTTTCTTCCTATTTTGAAGATGATGGAGATGGCAACAGTGTGTCTCTTGCATGCCAACCATAGTTTTTGCTAGCCATTTGTTGGGCCAACATGGCTGAAAGAATTGGAATTTACGGGAACCATATGTAATAGGCGTGCCATGTGTGTGTTAAAGCCCACAGTCATTGGGTTAGTTAGATTCTATCCACCACATAGGGTAAATAGTATATAAAAGGGGCACTTGCCCCTGGCCCCTGTACGTGTCCCTGCCTATCGCAACAAAGAGGGCAGTGGTAGTCTATGCAACAGTAGGCCATGCTCCAACATACTCTGACCCTTCACCAGCAGATGGCGGTCAAGATTATATTCTTGTGAATTTCTAGTCGAGCAATGGCCTGTAAATTTACGCCTAAGGGAACCCTGATGCCAAAACATATGATCTAATATGAATGTATGATTGCATGATTATATTGCGGTATATTTATCTACTTGCTGTACAGGTATGTTGCCACCGTTCCTCATGGAGAAGGTTCCCGCCATGATGGGCTGTGACGGAGGTTCCCAATCTCCGTCCCACGAGGAGCAGGAGAACGCGGGTTCCAGAAGGCGTAGACGTAGCCTAGGAGGTACGACTATATGATCCAGCCTCAGGTTTTAACCAGTGATGAATGCCATACCTATTGCTTGAAGTGGCTCCGATCGGTACTCTGTAAGTAGTTTGGTTTGTCTCACGTTTCAGATATGGTCAATGGTGCTCTGAATAAGATAAAAACTAATAGAACGCCTACAAAAACCTTGCAGACAGACAGTTTTGGTAGGTATCGCGGTTAACCCGCGTGCGTCAAAGCCGTCAAACGATGTAGCATCTTGCAGAATGATCGCAAAAATGTCTGTAGCCATCATGCTTGCTCATTAAAATATAATCTCTCTCTGTCATTCAAACAGTAATTCCATTTTTTTGTATTTCCGCTGATTACATGTGCTTCCTTCCATTGGGCTGAATGCACACTTGCTGTGATGGTAATCCACTCGGAATGAGTTATGCCTGTCTGGACTGACTTTGCCTGCTTGTCTGTCAATTGCACTAATCTTCTCCCATCGGCTCCATTCAAATAGTTTGGCTTTCTGACAGAATGAAAGTAGTTCTGCGAGCTTGTGATTATAAACTGGTACTTTTGTGATTTCTGCCAGTCTTTTCCTCCGCTACTCCTGTGATCGCAACACCGTCGAAGCGCAAACTTCCCATGGAATCCGGTCAGAGTTTCGGATTCTCAAACAAGAAACGTAGATCCATCAAAAAGACCGGTTTAGACTTTCTTCCAAACGCTCTGTTCAGTGGAGCCTCCACGCCTGGATCAGGTATTGCTTTGCCTTTTTTAATTTTTAACTAATAAATCATTCGATTAATTTACTAATTTACAATGACTTTCATAATGTTGATCATGCATCTTTTAAAAAACAATCCTGTCATTATTTCGCAGCATACAGTGCATCAGGAGTTTTGGATAAGTCCTCCTCGAAGCATGCCATGTCCCCAGCAGCACGATCCAGTGTTCGCTCAGCTGCCCGAAGGAAGAGCAGACGACTGAGCAGCAGGCACGTCGTCCAGAGGTACAGGCTCCTGAACAAACACCGGCACCGCGTACATGTGTGTCTGTATAGGCCCATCCACATGGAATACGATATTAATCGCCTTTTTTTTTCAAATTCATATTGTTGTTCCAGAGTTGAATCAGGAAAGGCTGGGTGCTTTTCCCCCAAAGTCAGTAAGAAGGAAGAGCCTCGCAAGTCTATCCGCTCGCGCTTCAGCCTGGGAAAGAGCAGCAAAGATGCTGTAAGTGTGGGCGCCCGAAAGACCTGACAATCAAACCATCATGTCCTCTAAACCTGGATAATCAAAATAACATGCTCTTAATGAATCGCCCTGTGGCATTTTTTTGGTCTTAAAATGAATTGCATTTGTATTCTAATTAGCATAACATGATGCACGCTAGGAGATGTTATGGGGTACAGTATTGCACAGTTGCACTTTTATTGTCTTGCTGTGTCAGCTTGGGTACTTTATATTATAGGTGTATAACAAAGTCTTAACGATAAGCATGGTTTGAGGTTTAATAGGAGCTATGAACATTTTATGACATAAAAGGTCCTAGATAAACTGATGATGCAATATACGATGCATACAATTGAAGACACTAAGTTCTATCATTATATTAAACCACTGTAAAACTTAAACCACTAAAAAATATATTAAATATGTTTTGAGAGAGAATTATTCTAATGAAAAGGAACCTGAATCAGGTTTATTTAATAAGCTGTTCAGAAATATATTCATACTATATCAGGGAAATGTATTATACTTTATATGTATAGTTTGGACTTAATAAAAATGCTAAAAAACAAACTTCGAAGTGATTTTAATTGTCCTCTGAAGTACTAACCAAAAATCATAACTTAACCTTTTAAACACTACATTTAACATCGGTCAGGGACGTTTAACAACATAATACTCACTGCTCTCTTAGTTATATTGTTGCTATACAATATTAGCTTGACTTCCCCAAGAGCCAAGTAGATCTCATCTCTCATTTCTCATTCTCATTGGACAAAGGGATCTGTATCCATTGGCTGGCGACTTGCCACTCAGGAGAGCACCAGCAGTTTTTGCCCCACCAGAGACGCAGAGTTCACCCCCGCTGCTAAAAAGGAGTCAAAGAGTAAGTGTTTATTCCTGAAATTCACATAAATCCAAAGAACTAGACTTTTAAATGCAGCATTAAAAAAAAAACAGTATTGATCACTGCCACTATCTCATCCAATTCCTGTAGGCTCCAAGTTCATCAGCAAATCTGAGGACAACCTGCTATCCCCTCACCGCGACTCGGCCCCCCAGCAGACCTCATGGTGCCCCGAGACCCCGGACGGCCCCCGGGCCTTCGGTGGCAGGTCGTTCACGGACACCCCGTTGAACCGTGGCCTGAAGAGCAACTACTTCTCAGAGCCGGCCATCGTGGCCTGCAAGCCTCCCGCAGGGCCGAGCCTACCCATGAGGCTGTGTTGTGCCTCGAGCGCAGAGAGCCTGGAGAGCAACTACGGTTCCCTCGCGCACGCCCAGGTGGCTCCCATCCCGACCCAACCATCTGAGGGTTTCAAAGTCCCTGCCGACGGCACCCCCAGAGAAGACGAGCAGACGCAGCCTTCAGCCAGCCTCCTGATGCCCCCCCCGGAGACCCCAACTCTCAGGGTACTTTCTACAGACCTCGAGCGTTCCGGCCGTACGACGCCAAAGAGAAAGCTGGCCGATGACCAAAACATCACCTTCAGCCAGATGGAACTGGCCGCACTGTCTCCTTTGCATATTGACAGTGCGCTGTTCGAGTCTGGCCTGTATTTTAACCGAGGGGTTAAGACCCCCGATGGTTCCCTGTGTGGTGCTGCGGCCGGCTCTTTAAGCTGCAACAACGGCTCCATGGGGGGCGAGGAGGCCGATGAGGGAGTTCAACACATCAACTGCAGCCAACTGATCGATGCCCTGGACATCCAGAGCCCCGCTCACTTCAAACTGGGCGTCTCCGCCGGCTTACAGTCCACCCCGTGTAGAATGAACCTGGACTTTCACGGCGACTTTAATAAAACCTCAGAGGAGGACAAAGGCGACGGTGCCACGATCGAAAAGACAGAGGCCCTAAACCAGCTACCAGTGTTGGGAGATCTATCTCCTGAATCTCAGAGGCCTCGAGTGGCGGACCACATCCAGCACTTCAACACGCTCACGTTGTACTCTCCCAGGGGCGCCAAGGCCAAAGGGGGCCGGACGCCCCTGAAGTTCCAGCGCACGCCCGTGCGGCAGTCGGTCCGCAGGATCAACTCCCTCCTGGGCGACAGCCGGAGAGCCAAGCTGGGCCTGCGGCTCTCCACCAGCCAGAGCGGTCCGGCTGGGAAGTCGGTAAGCCTGGAGAGCGTCCTCCCCTCAGCGTCCCAGCTTCAACCGTACCAGGGAGAAGAACCAGCCGCGCCGCCCGCGGGCAAAGTAGGCGGCGCAAAGATACCGCCCCCGGTGCCGCCGAGGAAGCCCAGCAGCACGTTGGCTCGGAAGCACAGGGTTTGTGCTCTGGGTGACGTGACGAACCAGGTGCCGTCGAGGACAGCGAGGGACTCTTCAGACCCTGTCGGTAAGACGGGCGTGTCGGAGGGCAGGAAGACCCGTCTGCAGCATGTAGCTGATAAGGATGTGCAGCATTACAGGGGTTCACCTAGAAACCCGCTCAGTGAGGTCCGACTGCTGTCTGCTACCAAGCCCATCGATTTGTAGAAAGTCTTCTGTGCCAATTTTTCGGTTCACTGTCCAGGTTTTGTAAAGAGGTGCTTTTAAAACCGTTTCTGGGAGTTTAATTTATTTTGACCTGGATTCTCTGATTGTCTTAATTTGTTGTGCTTTTGCTTCATGCGATGCTTCTAAGCAGTTGCCTTAATGTAGTTTTGCTCTAGTTTTCCATCTAAAGGAAGCTTGGACATTTCAACACATTTAATTTAGTTCTGCTTCAATAAGCAAGTGACAAGGTACAATTGGTAAGAACATTCATCTTTAGATTAAGTTTTTAATTTAAAATTGTTTTAAATCAACTTTACTTGTGGTTTCAAAAAAAAGATTGAGGGAAAAAATTATGTTGTTTTTTTTGCAGTAATTGTACTGGATTTCCACTACATCAAATGTCAAAGCAGTGTATTTTGGTAACGAATTTTGCTATACAGTATTAATCTGGGTATTGTGTCATGTACATTTACACCCTTTTGAATATGCTGTTTGGAATGGCTCAACCAATTAAAATCTTATATTGATTGACATTATATCTTATTTTATTTGCAGAAATACGACTGGCTAGATGGGCTACAAGCCACACGGGGGCGTCCTAAAAGCGCTTTTAAACTGACATGCTAAATTGTCATGTCCCTGACAATGGCAACGCTAATGACGACTCCATGAATAGCCCTAATAAGCCTATCAACGGTAGCCAACGTTTATGTGAAATTATTCCATGTATTTATAATTATCAGTCTTCAATTGTGTAGACTTACGTTTGGAAGGTTAGATCTGCGTTAGTAGTCATAAACTGGCTATTTGGCGAGGCTGACACTAGGCCTATTTGAATTGTTTGAACCGACTCAAGATCTGTTGACAACCCTTCTCAAACTATCGTCTCAGGGGAATGTCCGAGCTTCATACAGTGTTTTGAAGTCCATGTCTTTAGATTCGCACTGTTATCCATGAAAAGGCTGCGCGTTCAGGCCGCGCCATGTGCGCAACAGATGGGCACTGGGCAGCAGTGCATCGGCTTTGCTTTGCCGAGCTCGATAAAGAGGCTGTCAAGCAGGCTCCGAGTGGTCCAGGTCATCACATGCAGTTCTCTTAAAACCCAGCTTATAAATTAAAAATATAGCAATGGCATCTTCAAAGACCCAACATTGACGCATCCGAAAATGCTTGTGGAAAATGAACAAATCAATACAGACGTTTCATATGGTGCCTATGATGGGCCTCTGCATGTTTTTCATCCAATTAACCCAGGGTACAATATGCACCAGCCAAATAAATGTTTGTCTACAAACGAATTTCTGAGTTAAAAATGTGATGCATTTAATTAGTCTTTTTCAGCATTATCAAACTGTTTTTCCTTTTGAGATAAAAACGGTTAGAAAACCAAGTAGTCTTTGAAATGTCATTTAAACAAAGACTTACTTGGGCATTTATCTATTTAGAGATCAGAGATCATTATAGCCCAATAGGCCCATGTATAGTTTGACATAAATAATAGGAACTACACATCAATGGTTATTATTCGTGTTTGAAATATTATAAGTCGTAGGACTATACAGGTATTTATAAATGTTTATTTAGGGATGAAAATAGCAGCAGTGACCAATTGGATAACATTCGGCACTACATAGTTTTGTGAAGTAGAGTATTATATATTATAGTATATAACTACAGTATTTTCTGTCTGTTGTGCTTCTTAAGACGTAGGCTATGCTACTTTAAACAACCCGCATGGTTATGTCTTCAAACGAAACAATCACGATGACAAATGACAAACGAATACATCCAACTTGCAGTCAAATAGGCTTGATCGCCAAATTACGCGCACATATGTGGTTATCGCCGAAATGTTGCCGGAGTCTTGATTAATGTAGACAACATAGGTGGTTGAAATCCCTCCCTCCACTTTCTCTGCTTCTCGGTCTTCTTGAGGTGGGTTCACACAAGTGTTGAAGGGGCGGATAGTTTGGATTTTCTCTACATCGCGCTCAGCCAATAATGTGGAGGGAACTGCACATCTCAGCTGGCAGACATTTAAAAAGGAGACAGTCCGGCGCTGAAGCAATTTGTATTAAAGCCTCCAGCCCCTGTCTATGGAAGAGTCAGCCTCCCACCCTTCTCGAATCACTGCTGTGCGTCCTAGTTGTGTGTATTACGGTCAACGTTATTAGGACAATTTCATTTGGGGAGTTATCTTTGAAGCCCTGAAGGGATCCCCTCAGAGAAGACATTTCAAGGTTTAGTCTGCACAGGTAAGTGGACGTATTTAACCTAAAAAAATAAGTGGATATTTACCCGTCTGGGAAGCAGCAGAGTTCTGAAAGTTGAAAATTAACTTGCATCAACTATCCCGAAAGCACTTGGACACACCTATGGTTTAGATATTATAGATGAATAACTACGTTATGCAGATACGAGTTTACACACACTCGGCATGGTATTTCGTAGCTTGGCTCAAAACTAACAAATCCTGGTGTTGAGTTGAAATATTATATCTAGCAGGCTCTGAGCCTATAGATGCTTCATTCGTATTTACGCAGCGCGCCCGTCCGGTTTTTTACGCGTGAGACATCAATAATCAATAGTGTCGAAACGATCCTACAGATGATTAACTGTTGTGCCATCCTTCCCTAAAGGATGGCCGGCTCCACGCGTCTCCTCTGTGGCATGATTCTCATCTGGGGCTGCATGCTGTCCTGCTCTCCCGTGGACTCCAAACGAAACCGAGGCTCGCAGGGCGCCATTCCTCATCCCGACAAATACAACCCAAACGAATCGGAGCAGCAACCGCAGCCACCAGCACCACCACAGGCGGGCTCCGGTTCCCGACGGAGGCAGGGCTCATCGTCCGCACCAGCCGCCGAGGAGGTGCTGGAGTCCAGCCAGGAGGCTCTGCATGTGACGGAGCGCCGCTATCTGAAGCGCGACTGGTGCAAGACGCAGCCCCTCAAGCAAACCATCCACGAGGAGGGCTGCGTCAGCCGGACCATCATCAACCGGTTCTGCTACGGACAGTGCAACTCCTTCTACATCCCCCGGCACGTGCGCAGGGAAGAGGGGGCTTTCCAGTCGTGCTCCTTTTGTAAGCCCAAGCGATTCACCACCATGACGTTGACTTTGAACTGTCCGGACCAGCAGCCTTCCACCAAGAAGAAGCGCATCCAGCGCGTCAAACAGTGTCGCTGTTTGTCGATCGAATCGTTGGACTAAAACGGAATGAACCGTATGTGATGATTGCTACAACCTTAGACGTATTAACGTTCATATCTACGGGATTGCTCAAAGGGAGTAAAAAAAAGAAAAGGTTATCGTCAGCAGCACTATACTTCCATCCCTTCTCTGTTTGGAGATATGCTACGCGCGGGATACGTGGTCTGCAAAAGTGTTGGCCTAGTACTACTATTATGTCCTTTATACACAACGTGGAGAAACGCGGACAGTTTCTACTTCTTACACGGACTTTGAACGAACTGTATCCATCACATCATTTCCTCACCCTTTCGCGGTGGTACAGAATTGGCCACACTGCATGAAAACCTAGCCATGGTAACCGGCACGTTTACGCACGACTTTATAAGTAGGACTGCTTTACTGTAGGTTTAATCAAGTTTATTTTCTATTTCAAAACAGATTAAACAATCCCAGTGGGTGAGAGGAACCCTTGTCTGAACATCAATGGGTAAATGTATGTATGTATCTCGTAGTTTCCACTATGTGGAACATGATGGATAAGTGGCGATAGAAGGTCGGTCGGTTCAAGACTCGTGGATTTCTGTGAATATCGAAGTCCTTTGAATTTGTTGGAACTGGTGGACTACTCGATTTGCTAAAGTAACCCGTAGACTTTAGTGTTAGTTATAAAGAAAGCCTACTCGTACAATTTGATTGTACAAATCTATTGTAGCAACAGTGTGAGTACCCTAACTGTGAAGCCACTATTAATGTAAGCAGAATGGTTTGGTTACTGGGAAAAAATAAACGGCAATGATGGCAATAATGATGTGATTATTTTTAGTCCTGCTATGACGACACAGACTACTATAATCTAGTGAACGTAAAAACTTTCCGCAGGAATTCATTTGTTCTTGGTTGTGAGAAAATGTGTCTATCTCCAAACATCTCCTGCAACCGTTTCAACGATTGTTTCAAAACAATCCGTCACACGATGCCATAAAATGACGCGCAAAAGGGAACGTTGCAGTATGGTGCGTAATACGATACACTATCAGCCTATGGGAACTGATCGTACAACCGATTTAAACATACAAATAATACCCGTTTCCCTTTAATTGTAGAGATTTGTTTAAACATAAAACACCCGGTGGATGGGTTTTATTCAATATTTTACAGGCCGACAGCAGTATATATCTGATTATTTTGGGCATTATTGATTATTGAAGTTATTTGTCAAACTAGACGCAATAGACGCACATCGTCAATGAAAGCATCCATTGACGATACTTAATACTGCACTTGCATTTTGCACTACGAATTACACCCTTGGCAGCTCTTAAAGATAAAATGTTCTGTGGTTAAATTGTTCATCAGCATGCGTCTTCTGAAGAACAGTGATAATGAAAATATTACACACACACACACACACACACACACACACACACACACACACACACACACACACACACACACACACACACACACACACACACACACACACACACACACACACACACACACACACACACACACACACACATCCCGGGAAATGACACGAGGAACCATAATGAGTGTTACATAATTTTAATAATTAGTCTCAAAACGAACAGAAATCAAACAACCTTGTATAAAAGCTTTGATTAAACAGCATTTTTTGATTATAATAGCACCACATCCACGTAGGCGCCAAATACATAGCAAGGTATATTTACAGACAGAGTTTGTATCATCCAAATTAAATATTAGGCAGCTTCTTGACCATTTTACATCTCCTAAAAATATATATCCTAAAAGGAAAAACCTTAAAATAAATGTTTTATTCCCATAAATAGAGGTATATTCACATGTGTTTTTAATGCTGATATCTGACAAATAGTGAAAATAAAATCTTAAATTGAACACATATGCTACTCTTAAAAATTCAACATCTCTACCATTTTCATTGTGATGCCGTACAATTCATGAACCTGTTTTATCAAGGAAACCATAGCTTTGCATAGGAAAAGAGTGCAAAAAGTGCAATACATTTGTAATATAGGTAGGCCTACCATCCCAGGGGAATGTGGCGCAGCTATTTACTGTGTACATATTTTACAAGCAGGAAGGTGTGCAAGACATGACAGACACTTCATAAATCATTTTCAAAATAAACTATTTCATAGAATTAACACTCCATTTTTCTTACCTCGGAACAACACTTCCCTCTCCTGATTCTATTCTCGCTCTGTTTTAGCTCGATCCATGAGAACCCATTTATCCTTGTGTGTTTGGGGGCAGGTTCTCGTGTTATTGGGCCAGGGTCTGCTCGTGGTTTTGACCCACATCCTGCATGGATGCACTGCAACAACATGACTCGATATTGCCTACTCACAGAACACAAGTTATACTATTATATCATCCATCTCGTGGCCCCTGATACGTCCAAAAACACCAAATTAAACGCAAGTACAACACATAATACTCCATTGTGAATGACTAGCTGTTGTTTAATACGAGCATATTCAAAGTGATATCTCAGTTTGTCTATAGCTTGACTACTTCTACCGAATGGTTAAGCGTTCCTCGACGGTTGACTTCCTTCTAAAACACAAACATCCCGCGGCTCGTATTTTACAGCAATGACCCTCCAGCGGTAGGCAGCGGCATGTGTTACTGGTGATTCTGCTAACGTGGGCAACATATCTCACGCTAAATACCATCCGCACAGGCACCCAGCGTGAACCCAGGAGCTCAGCCGGCCGTGTAACTCACCCCTGTGTCGATATATCAGCTGGCGCTATTGTGAACACCCCTGACCCCCCGTGACCCTTTCACAAGCCGGCCACTCGAGGTCACACCCATGCGGGATGAATGAGGTCGACCTTTGACCCCCCCCCCCCAAAGACCCCCCTCCCTCGAGTACTCCCATCACTTTGACCGTGTCAGCAACGCAGGCCGACGCCACGAAGTCGCAGGCGACGACGGGACAGGACTCCTTACCCTCCTGCATTCCCTCTGGTCCCTCCGTCTTGCCCGCTGTCCTCCAGAGCTGCTGTCCCGTGGTGACGCAGCCCCCACAGTGTGCATGTTCGCTGGGTGAGACCAGTCAGTCGGAGAGGGTGCTAAATAGACGGAGGAGGGGAGGAGGTGGGGGGGGGGGGGGGGCAGTCTGCACTACTGGGTAGATCCGTTGGGTGCAGCAGAACCCGAGGGGAAGACGAGGTAGGGTATTGGGTGGAGTTGTCGGAGCGAGGTTCACGCGGGGAGGCAAAAAATGTGCCGCGCAGGACGGTGAACTATGAGGTATGGTGTCGGGTTAGGCATGTGGTGAGCGCAGGAGAGATGGAGCCGGCAGGGCTTTTTTTCATTTGGTACCTCGGGTTCTCCGGTACCGTCGTTGTGTTCGCTATTCCTGGGCTCCCTGCGCTTTGATTGGTCCGTAAATCGCTCTCGCCGCGTTCCTCAAGAAGAGGCCTGCTTCTGGCGCAGTCTCTCTTTCTGTTGGAGAGATGGGAGGAATATATCCGTCATGTATATCCGTTGCACTTGTGTTCACGCAGAAAGAGGTGCCCCCCCTGCCAGCGCTTTGTAGTGAGCATCTTACCAGACTGTTGGCGTTGATCTTCTTGGTTTCTACCCTCTTGTCTGCCGTAATCTTTTTTATGTTCTCCTGCGCCTCCTTCAGTCTAGGCGCAGCAGACAAAAAACAACAATCGCTAAGGTTTAATTATAATATTTACAGTTTGGGTAAAAAAGAAGCTGCACCAATTTAACTTCAGTGGCGGCGCACACACACACACACACACACACACACACACACACACACACACACACACACACACACACACACACACACACACACACACACACACACACACACACACACACACACACACACACGGATGACAGTAGGTCCATGAGATAATGAGGCGTGCTTTAAAAAACACTTGGCCTTTTTATGAGTGTTGCTGCACTATTTAAAATAAAGTTAATTGTGCATAAGCACAATCAGCTGTGAGTAATGTGACACATGATTGCCCAGTAAACAATTAAGAAAGAACGCGAGAAAGAGAGCACATGGCAACGCTGGAGCCATTAACTCCTTGGGGAACAGGGGGTTGCCATCTTGCTGCAGAAGAACAGCAGGATCCAAAGGTAAACACGGCCCTTGTGAAAACTAAGAACTGTGCATCATACAGACAACTGTGCATACAGAGAACACATCTATACTCATCCATAAATCAAGCCATCTTGATATATACAAGCACTTAAAAATCACATTCTTATGTTTGTTATATCGTAATTCCGTTTTACTTATATTAGGTAATTTATGCACAAAAATTATATCCAGAAACAACAAAGGACACCGATAGGACCAAACACTTGGTTGTCTTTGCAATACCAACGGCTGTGGACCTTTAAATCAGCATCAAAGTGATACTGAAATAAAAGTGTCTCCCCTTACTTCTATCCTGCATATATGAGCTGTTGCCATGGCTCATTGCTGTGAGTCTCCCCCGCCGCCCTAGACCGTCTCCACGCTGGGCCCCTGCCCTCTCGGCTGCATGCTGGGCATCGGCGACACAGTTTTAACAGCTCTCTCATGACCCAGGAAGCCTTCCACTGGCCCCGGGGCCCCCACCGCCCCTGTGACAGTAAAGGCAGGCGGCAGCCAGGAGGGCCCTCCATCCCTCAGTGGGTTGCCACCCCTGCACGCTGCCTCGGGTCAAGGGGAGCGTCGTAAATTTAGGCCCAGGCCTTTCAGGGGCTTGGACGCGAGGAGGGGCCAGGTAAAGCGAAGCATGCTTGCCTTCTGCTCTGTGGCCCCTCTGCTCGCTTTGATGGGAAACGGGTACGGTTGATCCCGGCGCAAATGTTTTGTGTGTTTCGTGGACGACATTTTGTTCCGTAATTTCACATATTTCGGTGTATTTGGATCAAATGTTTGATGATTATTTAACGACGATGATGACGGGGTTTCCTACCGCTCCTTGGAGATGGTCTTGCTCTCTCTCTTCCAAGTGTTCTTGAAGTCGCAGCAGAACTCATACCAGAGCATGAAGACAAAACCGGGGGCCACGTCCTTCTCTCCAGACTTGGGCCTCAGCCCGAAGTAGCTTGCCATTTCTTGGAAACTAAAAAGGGGGAAAAAAAAACACACAAGGATGTGGATAATGATGATGTTTATGATGGTGACAATGAATTTTCTCTCACGTAAGCAACATTTTCGGCACTTGACCGAAAACCGCTGGAACGCAGCATAAGATGGGACATTGATGGGACAAGGAATTTGATTAATTGGAAGGGACTTATTGTAAGACTCTGTTATTAAAATCATCTTGCAATACCTCTACTGCATACATTTCTTGGATGGGCATTAATGTTCCCCAGCTGGAGTCTAACCCCCAACCCGGCTGGTGTTAATGCAAGGCAATATGACGTCAGGCTACACAGGCCTCAAACAACTGAGAGAGCAAAGGAGACTGACATAATAACAATAGAGAGAGAATACACACACACACACACACACACACACACACACACACACACACACACACACACACACACACACACACACACACACACACACACACACACACACACACACACACACACACACACACACACACAGAGAGAATGAAAGAGAAAGAGAGAGACAAGGACAGACAGTGAGAGAGAGAGGTGAAAGAGGAAGAGTGTGAAGGAGAAGGTGAGCGGTAGAGAATGAAAGGTAGAAAGAGACAGGCGAGGAAAGAGTAAAGAAAGAACGACGAAAAAAAGAAAAACAGCAGGGTATGAGGAGGAGAGCGAGGAGGGGAAGAGAGGTGGAAGAGAATAGCGAGACAGACAGACAGACAGACAGACAGACAGACAGACAGACAGACAGAAACACACACACACACACACACACACAATAAACTAACTAATATGAATAGGGAACACCGTGACTTATTGACTTATATGATTATTCCCCAGCGTGATGGAGTCCAGATCCTGACTCCTCAATGTAATTCAATTGTAACCAAACCTGAAACTCCTCCGCCGGGTTCCCCCCCCCCTCCCCCCCAGCCACCCTCGCCAGGCATTAAGAGAGGGCAGTCCTAGCCGCTCCGGGATGCCCTCGCTAACCCAAACATTAAACACGTTTCCTCCGCCTCCCGACTGTCAGGGGGGCTGATAAAGAGGGGGGCCGTGACTCAGGAGGAGACGGCCCTCGTTCCCGCGGACACCGGCGCAGACTGACTTCCAGATGTGAGGTGGCTGCGTCGCCGCAGCGGCTAATCCAAGACATGTTGGAGCGCAGCGGGCCGGGGGTCTGTGGACGGTTGGGGCGCTGCATGCTGTGCAGGAGCAGCAGTTTGCCAGACAAACTGCTGGGGCAGTTTGTCTGGCAAACTGCCCCTACCACACCACAGGCCGGAACGATCCGGACACACAGACTGTCTCTGAACAGAACCGGAGAACAGTCCGTTTGATTGTTTTTGTTTGTTTGTTTTGCCAAAATGTCCACGTGGAACACAGCCACACAGGTATCTTTAGCGTTTAGCTGACGGCATAATCCGACATGATTGACCAGCTCTCCTCCTCTTTACTGGTTTCCCTTCTCTCGACCCCCGGGGGTCAGGGTGTCAGAGCTGGGCACAAATCACCCCCCCCCTCCTGCCTCCCCTCCTTTCTGCACGTCTCCCGACCATGCATCATCCTCGCACAGCTCCGCAAGCAGGCTCCCTCCCCGCTCCCAAACAGATGGCGGCACTCCGAACGTCGTGGAGGAACAACAGCCGCAAAACAGCCAGGAGTTGATGATCAGCGGATTTATTTCGGGGAAAAAAGTCAACACTTGTGACCTCCTTGTTCCTGTTATGATGCTAATTTCAGCGGTGATGCAATCCCATTCCTCACTGGCGGCCCCGGAAAACACTGAGCAATAACGACTGCGAAGGGAAACGGTTTTCCAGGAAGAGATTTAACATAAAAATATATTTTTTCGGGGGGGCACATTCAGCAGAAAAATAACATTTTGGGACTGGGCTGATATAATGGGCGAGTGAGGTACCGGGCTCCCAGCTAGCATGAACTAATGCCATTGGGCACAACTTGAGTGTACGTCACGTGAAATTGGGCGTGACGCGGCCGCAGTGAACTTAATGGGCCATAACTGTGGACAAAACCAGGAAAACGTCAGCGGCATCCGAAACGCAAACCAGAAGAGTCAGAACTGCGTGTAATTGGCTGTACAAGAACGACGATGACTACGATTACATCCACGGTCTTATCCACGCACAAAAGCCAAGAGCATATTCAACCCTTATGTCACGGGAGCTGACTGGAAGGAGGTGGTTCGGGGGTTTCAGTCAGGTTATGTTCAAACATAGTTTTGTGGTGTGTGTGTATGCTTGTGTACTAGTGCGAATTGGCCTATCCACATGCATACACAGAAACAGAGCCCGGTGAGCCAATATTCTTCACCAGCGTGTCACTTTTATGAGGTGGCTCAGAGAGAGAGAGAGAGAGAGAGAGAGAGAGAGAGAGAGAGAGAGAGAGAGAGAGAGAGAGAGAGAGAGAGAGAGAGAGAGAGAGAGAGAGAGAGAGAGAGAGAGAGAGAGAGAGAGAGAGAGAGAGAGAGAGAGAGAGAGAGAGAGAGAGAGAGAGAGAGAGAGAGAGAGAGAGAGAGAGAGAGAGAGAGAGAGAGAGAGAGAGAACCAGGCAAGTCGGCTCCCTCTTGGGATGAAATTAGAGGAAAGTAACTTCATTAAGGCAAAGGTGTGATAAGCCGCAAGGCCCTTTTGATCAGCCACACACAGTCTCAAACACACAGAATGTGAAAACATCCCTTATCAACAAAGAGTAGAAAGGGAAGAAGAAGGAAAGAGAGGGGGAGATGTGGCCATGTTAGTTCTGTTTTGGGTGGGGAAAGGACACCGTGAAACAGTGCTGCTTGGAAGGGGATCACTGGTGCAGAGCTGTGCCCAAGGCAATCAACTCCCGTAATGGTTTAAAGTTGTGTCTGGCATCGTTAGCGTGCTCCTTTATGGGCATTTTCAGAGATTTATTGGGGAGCGGAATACTCACGATTTAAAGCAAACAATTCGGTTCCCTATCCAAACAAGCCTCAGATAATCAATTTGCTTTGTTTCTCCAACCCCACCATTTCTTTCCCTCCCACATGAAACGTTCCAGATATGGTTTGGCTCCGCCCGAGTAAAGAGGCCGCCAGTGCGTCTATAAATCAGAGGCTACAGGCAAGCACTTTTTGCTCTTGTTTTTTGTTTTTTGCGTTCGAACATGAGAGATAACAGTGACGAGTGCGTCAGAGGAAGCTGCGGTTTATTGGTACGTCAAGCGTTGTTTAAAGGGACTCTATGCAAGACATTCCTGCTCATCACGGACCCCTTTGGCCGGTAGGTGAACTGCAGCATTAAGCACACATTTCTGCCATTACCCACCCTAAACGATCACTTCCTCTTTGACGATAAAACCGCCCGGTTCAAACATAAAACAAGTCAACCCACAGAATGTTCTACGGAACAGAGAAGGATTCGGAAAAGGCCTGCCTTTTGCCTTGTCTCAACCTGTTCGTAAAAGGGCAATCTGAACTGATTTGTGCTTGCAATAATCCTACACGTAGACACTTCAAAAAGGAGCATCAACATTGTCCATGAGATCCATCTTTGGATTTACAGAAGAAGACCTCTAAGATCCTCCTTACCTCGCTCTGTCTGAGCGTTTGGGTGGATCTGATACGTTTTAGTATGCGTTATCTCTGCTGCTGTTATCACTGACTTCCCCACCAGCCTGGAGACTGGGAAGCACCCTATGTGCAGGAACGTAATCACGCTACAGTGGAACTAGATATGACATGTATTTAAACAAATTGTTAGCATTGCTGCCAACCAGGGCCAGTTACACAATCTATCAGAGAATACTAAACAAAATAAGCAGGAACCATCCATCACATCTGTAACCATCCATATCATCACGTGTCCAAAACAATCGTCAAAATTGCTTGTGTATATTAAACCTGCACTGTGTTACTATTATATATCTGAAATAGAAAATATGTATGTTACAAGTTTTTTGCCACTTAAAAAGAGCACTAAGCATTGTAGAATCTTATCCTAACTATCTTGTTGTATCCAGGGAATGGGTTAACCTAGCAATTTTAAATGCTAAACACTATGAATGCTATGAATATCTTTACTGTACCGACGATATATTGTTTCTCTTTCCTCTGACAAATGTACTTATGTACTACAAATGTACTGAATCGCTTTGGATGAAAGCGCCTGCTAAATGCCCAAAATGTAAATGTAAAGATTTCTCAAGAATAAAACACAACCATCCACAAGGGAATAACTGCACTCTATGGTGTGGCTCTATAGCTCATGGTTTTATTCTGGTCCACGTTAGCCCCCCACACCTTCCCAGACACAATGAACCCTGAACCACCAGCGCTAACCTTGAAGCATCAGAGGAGCCAAAGGCATAACGTACACAGTACAGCACTAACGCATGTACATCTACAGTAGCCATAAGCATTGGATTTATCACAGCAGTATAGATGAAGGGGATCACCTACCTCTTCAGTGCTGTGTCAAGTCTGTTGTCTTCGGTGGCATGCTGCTCATGAGCTGTAAAACAAGGAGAGAAGAATGGTGCATAAAACACACGCCCGAGACCCGGCTCTGTGAATAATGCGTTGTTGGAAGTGCCACCGTTTGTGACCGACGCAATACAGACGGGAGCTTTCGTTTACTGGTGTGGACACCGATACCAGAGGTGAGATGACATAAATCAGAAAAGATGAGAATCAAGAGGGGGCCGCCGCCAGGTTTTATTAGCACCCGGGAGAGCAAGAGGACGAGCCGGACGCTCTTGTGAGGGTTGAGATGTGGACGGAGCGTTGATAGGGAGGTGGCGCTGAGTAGAGGAGTCGGATGCGGGCACATTTGAATAGTTTGAGTCGAGATTTGGGTGCTTGAGCTGCTCCCCCCGCGACCCGACCCCGGATAAGCGGATGACGATGAGGATGAGGAGATTTGGGTGCGAGCGCGTCGACGCAGTGTTGGCACGTCACCAACGTCAAGGCGTCATCCGGACGTTGGTGATGCAAGGGGTGAACACACACACACCACACACACACACAGGAGCAGGTGTGTGTGGTGTGTGTGCAGCAGCAGGAGCGCGGGTGCAGGGTAGAGCATGGCAGCGGCGGCGGCGGCTTGGGAGTGGGAGGTGGGATGCTGCCATGTTAAAGTGTCTAAATGCAAGGCAGATGTGTACGGCCGGCCGGGCCGAGGTGCAAGAATTTATCTAGGGCCAGAGACTGCCTGTGATCTGAGATTTATTGCATTTTTCCAGATTCATCCTTTTTTCTTTCTTTTTTTTACAATGATGGGGGGATGGGGAGACTTGAAGATTTAAGAGCGAGAAGGCTCAGAAAAATGGTTCAAAGGCCGGTTTTTGGGGTGCTCTAGGAGAGCGGGCGATCTTAAGCCGCCTACAAACCCCTGCTTGCATGTTCTCCCCTTTTTACACGTATGTGGGCATAAGGGGCTGAGGGGTGGGGGGGCAAACTTAATGAAGAGTTGGCGGGGGGGGGGGGGGGGGGGGTTGCGTTGCCCTTGGTTTAGGGCGGGGGAAGGGTGGGAGGGGGAGGGCGAAAGGTGAGGAGGGGGGGCCGTGACCAATGGTGTTTGTCTCAGTGGGGGTCAGGCTGGCGCCTAAGCTACCCCTCCGGTGCGACTGTGCACGGAGGTGGCATTAGTGTTAAGAGAGAGAGGGGTGAGGGGGGGAAGTGAGAGCGAGAGAGAGAGAGAGAAAGAGAGCGAGTAAGAGAGAGAGAGTGGCCCAAAGTGACAGGATGTGTGAAGTTTCTCCTCCTCAGCTCTCGTGTAAACATGAAACCAGCAGTGTCTAACTAGAAAGTTATGAGACACACATGCTGAGAGGGACAATAAATTAGGGCCTTTAAAAACTCCTGACACACTTTCTAAAAAAAAAACGCAGCCTTTTACCTTGGAGCCCCGACAACAAAAGAAGAGACGGGAGAGAGGTGGCAAGAGGGGAGGCCTGGGAACGTGCCCTCCACCGCCTCAACCCGGCTCCCTCTTATCGGCTCCTCCCATTGGTTCAATTCCTTCAGCTCTTCCATCTGCTCCTCAGCACAAAGAACCTCACCACCGCATCGGGTCGAGCTCTGTCCCGGTCAGTTTCACACTTTGGTACGTCACTAATTCACACACATTAGACGGCGTGGTGGAGCCAAGACACCGAGACGTTTCCCTGAAGTACGAGACAGCGTCGGAGGATGTAACAGCATGGTCCCGCAAGATGTAGGAAGCAGGGTCCCCGGGAGGGACAGGGGTCAGTACTACGGACATTGTTGTATATGCCTAAGAATAGTACACTTTCCAAAACCGGTTTTGTCCTCATCGTTTTAGGATAATTGAGAGCCGCCGCGTAATTGACAATAAATGTCCTACACACGAATATATTATTTCACACGCCAGACACGGTAAGCTGCTCAATTTTCAACCCACGCCCTGGAGACGCACATTCGCCTTTCCTCTGGTTGTCGGAATGCTTTGTTCCACCGCCCAAGTCGTTAGGAGAGCGAACGAGAACACTATGGAATAACGGGGGGGGACGTGTTGCATTTCATTCTGATCAACCCCCAGTTGCGAGAACACGACGCAGACGCAGTCTGCGGTTAACAAACAAAGTTTGCGCGCCCTCTCCCAACACGTTGGCTACTCTGCCAATTTACACGTCTTGACGGGAGACACATGGCCACAGTCTCCCCGGAAGGCGCCTCGTCAGAACGGGGTTTTGGTTAAAAATAAATAAACGTATTGTTTCAATATTTCCAGCTACATTGCAACAACTGATCCAGAATCCTTGCTAGAAAGAAATTTCTCTGATTGGTTCCGATTGGCCAGAAACAGGTTGCTGGTCGCTATTGCGTGCTGGTAATTAATCGGAACTTATTGGGCAGTCGGTAGGTCTTCGTCTTAACTGTGAGGTTTTGTGGTGATGGTTTAACCTCTCTGAGACGTCTACGTGAAACCAGATAGAGATGACAGGCAGGTGGTCAGAACACCCTGCAACGGATGTGCTGAATTTTAGATTATTGATGCGTTGTTACACTTTAAACAGGAACCATTGAACTTGAATGACAACTAATTTGACTGTCCTGCGCATTCATCTTCCTCTGCCCTCTAAGAGCCAGGAGGACCTCTATTTAAATAATTATACCATGCCTCTCAGGCCCCGAGCCCTCTGACTTGAGTGTGATTGATGACCATTTCATGTGCCCTCCTTTCACTTGTGTCTAGTTCCTTTCCGAACTCAGCGATTAGCTCTCGGGGTCAGGGGATAGTGTAGGCACTGTATGAGCATGCACACACACACACACACACACACACACACACACACACACACACACACACACACACACACACACACACACACACACACACACACACACACACACACACACACACACACACAGGATTGAATATCTCCCTGGCTGAGTTACGGCCTGGGAACTATTACTACAAAGTTGAGGTATCACAGAAGGGGCTTAAACCCGGTTATTTATGCTCATGAAGTTGCAGCACCTCCGTCTTTGATGCGAGAGGGGGACAAGCCGGTGAAAAGGCAGGTATTGCAGCAACACAGTATTGATCTCGTTCCAACGGAGAAGGCTGAAAACCAGCGGATGACGACGTGATCCCAGGTTTTTTCGGTGGCTGCTGTGCGTTGCCCTGTGTGGTCCTTAGAGCCTTTACAAGGCCCGGACCAGAGATGTCCTGCCAGCTTTATGGCATCCTGGGCTGCATGGGAACCATGCACAGGGCAATGGGATCCCTTCGACCAGCCTCGTAGGTTTAGAGAATGTCACAGTCACGGGAAGCGCACGCACACACGCTTCCACACTATTGAAAGCAAATGATGCCTTTTTAAAAAGTTCCATCGCTGGGTTTAAGAAGGACAATGTGGCTGTCCATATACTTTATCTTTGGAGGCCTAAGGTCGATTTCCCCCTTAGTGCCTCACAATTCCGAGTGGAAGAGTTTTATTCATCCAATCAGCATTCAGGAGGAAAAAGCATATGTTCCCGTGGAAGACGACGACGACGACGACAACAACAACTCAGGGCTGCGTAGTGACTTACCGACGGAGAGAAAGCCTTCCATTTTATCTTTGAAGGGCTGGAGGTGTTCCTCTGAGGAGTTGGCACACACCTTCTGCACATTCTTTTCACACACTGGAAGAGCGAGAGACAGAGAGAGACAGACAGGGACAGAGAGAAAGAAAAGCAGAGGAAGGTGAGAACAGGAGGTTTCTTTAGTATATCCACAAGTCTTGTGTGCAAGATTGTATCTTAAGTCGAGCTTGTGCACATACAAAATTGCGATAAATCAGAGGCCAACTATTGAGTCAAACCAGAGCTCATTTACTACTTGTTTGCAAACCTTTATCTCTCAAGATTTACTTGACATGCAGGATAAACAGAGACAGTTCGGGCGGTGGGCCTTTATCATCATTTAGCAAAGTCTATTTATCGTCTACTTGCATAACTATTGTGGTTAAGGACATAGCAAAAAATGGGAAATATTTCGACAACAGCATAGTCTAAACCTTACATGGTGCCAGAAGTCAAGCAAGGAAAAATGATGACTACTGATGAGCAAAACAGTAGCTTTAGTGAATGATACATGCATACCGGAGTGCGTACGAATTCTTACAACACATCTTTTTATAATAAGTATGTTTACATTTAATTCACAATAGCATTGTCCACTTACCGATTGTCAAGAAAAGGGTATGGAAGTGCACGCATAGACGCCACATATTCAAACAGGAATGTTAATTTGAAAATGTTTTTAAATATAGACACGCACAACAACAAAAGCTACTTTTCTTAGGTAGCCATTAAAAGTGGCTGTTAAACTGGCAATAATGTGAACAGAGTTTGGGCTGCGTTCAAGATACAAACAACACCGTTCATTAGTGGCGTCCATAAGAACCAGTAATGAGACTTGAATAGAAATAAAACCTGCATCATAAACTTTAAATTAAAATATCACAATCTCCCCACACATGCACACACGTAATAGCAAAGACTTGATCAAAACGCCATGCACCCAGCGAGTCTCTCAGACGGATTGGGAGAAGATGCCTGGCCACTGGAATAACGGATGATAAATCAATGAACTAGTATGACTCCTAGGGCTTCAATGTCTCACTAATGTAACTTCAAAGACGGCGCACGGTGCTATTAAACAAGATTTTACATGCACAGGCATATTGTTGTTCCTGCACATGTGGCTTTTTTCCCTTAGCAGATCTGCTTGCTATTTGCGGATGGGCTTTTGTTGTGATGCCAGATAAAAAAATTAACCAATCGACACGGGTCTGGGGAGGAAGCCCAAGCGATGGAGCGTCCCGTCAGCCAAACCTTGTCATTCCTCCCCCCACCCCCCGCTATTAGCGCACACACAGAGACGGCGGGCACAACAACAGCCATGCAACCTGCTAGTCATTAATGGCAGCAGTAAATACCTTGACTGGTGTACGACTGCATAGCTTTTATAAAAACAAAAACACAAAAGTAAAAAGGAGTGGATCAACCCAATACGAACATGGCGGTCTTAGATAGCTCGGGTGTCAGATGTTGGAGAGAGGGAAACGAGTACACCTGCTTAGTTCAAACACCGAAGCATACCGCTTGGTGACTTTTTTGGAGAATCAGTTTTCTCATGTGAAGAGCGGGCTCGATTATCCTTTGGTACCTTCTACGGTTGCATAAACAATTCAAACGGTTTATAGGTAACATTGCGGTGACACACAGGCCAGATCACAGATCATTTCATTTATTTGTCTAGTGGAGAACAGATAAAGCAGTATCACGAACGTGACCTAAAGAACCCCCGAAACAATCCTTTTTTTTTTGGAGCAAACCCACATTGCCTCACCCTAACCCCTAACACAACATGGCCCATTAAAATCGTTCAAAACAGCAACTCTACAATTTAGTGGCGGCTTTCCACCAAATGTGGTCCAGACAGCAAAGGCCGCAAGAGGAAGCCCACTACAAATAAACAACCAAAAAAAATGAAAACACACAAACACACACACACACACATCTGCAAGAAGAAGCCTGTGTTTAGTGTATCGGATTCGAGTGATACATTGGCGTTAAAAGCAGCCGTTGGAGTGTGAAAAGGTGAACACGGGAACACGAAGAACTCATGTTTAACAACAAAGTTTCGTTCAGCCACAAAATAAGCCACACGTTATATTATGATGGACCGACAAAGCCCAAACAGCCCTGTAACCTCTCGGGGAAAAGCGATTGAAATGACTCAATTTTAACAAATCCTTTTAATTGTACCTCAAATAAAACATGCTGCACCGTGTTTGTATTATCGAATAGGGCACCGAGTGGCTGAACCAACAGGAAGACACCCTGTCACATGGAACACCGTGTGCCATGTGCTTATAAATCCTCTGATCTGGGGCTGACATGGATCCTCTCTGCACTGCTGGGGCTCGTCAATACCATGGATAATGCCACCGTACTCGGATCACAGAGGCGGAGGGCAAACGGCTGACGAAGCTCTGCTCGGAGTAGTGTAATGTCATCAGAGAAACCCACCGCGGTCTGACTAACTGGAGATTTCTGCTACTGCAGGCAGCTCTGTTTGTCCTACGGGTTCCTCTGCCCTGTCCAGACACCTAGCGAACAGGGGCCTGGCCTGGCATCACAGAGCCAGCAGACTACGATGGGAGCCGCGCCACCGACACCGATCTCCGATAGCCCTCCCACCGTCACCGCACAGGGAAAACAGATCGGGTTCCAGGCTGCTCACTCAGCACCTCTCAGACTGGGGCGCTGGTTCTTTGTGCACTTCGACGTATGATGTCACTGTTTATACCGCCAGTTATGCAACTTTTTCCTGTGATATTCCTTTGATGGATGAGTGTTGATTTATGCTACCCATCTTAATTAGATTTTTCTTTTTATTGGCTCAGCTTCACCTTTGTTTGGTTACTTTCGCCATGTGTGAAGAACACACTCCATCACAAATGGAGAAAAATATTTGAAAAGGATTTTCTGTTCCAGGATCATAACGGCATTGATGGATTAATATAATTTGTCAAAGGTTAAGGGCCATTATGAACTTTGAAAGAAAGAATACATGCTGAGATTTGGGCAGGACAGAAAACGGGAATTAAGTGAATCCTTGAAAATGTGCGTTACATATGAGCATACTCTGCAGTAACGCTTCCAAGCAACTTTGACACGTAGTTAAACCTGTACAGAGATGCTTGACGACATGATCCCATTGAAAACACACCAGCCGCCCCTTGAGCACAGACTGCGAGTCAGACGGCAGCAGAGGGAAAGATCGACGCGTACGTTCACGCGGTAACATTTCTCTGTTCTGGCTAGTCATGGCGCCGGGACTTTGATGTCAAAATGTGTGCCTGATATTCCACCGCGGCAGAAAGTCCCCTGGGAACGGCGAACCGGAAGTCACGGCACACCGGGACAATGCGATATTGTGGGGTGGACTCTGGCCAACCAGAGGGGGCTTGTGGAGCGCCACAGGATTGCACTGGCTACGTGTCTGACGCATGTTTCTGTCTGCGGAAGGTTGCCCCAGTAGATGGCCTCCTGACAATAGAAACACGTTCATCTGATCCTCTCCTCTCCACAGCAACATAATGGAGCATTGTGGAGGGAAAGGGAAAACAATAACAGATCAACTCCTAAAACGTCACACCGACGGCTACACCGGTTAGAAGACGACTACAACAGAGTTGGAAAACCCATTGTTTTTTTAAAGTCTGTCTCCAAGATTACTTCAGATGTGAGGAACGTCGCCTGCCCTCCGGCCCCCGGAACGTCACCTTAATTTATATACCCGGGATGTGGATCTTTCCCATCCGAGGGATTCTCTTACTAATCCCCAATTACATACAATCCCAGTAGACCGAGACCCCCTCCCCCTCCCCTCGGTCCGGTCGCCCACCTCCCCCCTCGCTCTCCGGGGCCAAATGTCTCCGCTTCGCTCCCACCAGAGGGGCCGCAGCCAGGACGCTGGCTGGCTGAGCGAGGAGAAGGTTAGACTCCCTCTCGGCTTTCTGCTCCCTATAAATCACTCCGGCCTCGACTCGGGCCTTTCAGCACACAGACGCCCCGCTCCTCTTCCTCCTCCTCCTCCTCCTCCTCCTCTAAAGTCCAGCGAGGAGAACCACGGGGGATGACAACAAGGGGAATAGCAGCCAAGCAGCCCCTGAGATAAGATGGGAGAGTTAGGGTAATGGATGGAGGCGTGGGCCTTTATAGGACGTATCGTATATCGCCGCTACGTGAGAGGATAGCTAGGGTGCTCCATGCCAAGGGCGATTTTTACATTTGTGTTTTTATGGACTGGGGGATATGGGGTGTCCCCGTGTGGCTCTTCTACAACTAAAGATCTACGTCCATAAACATGATGGAGATGATTTCTATTGTTTCAGTTGCACATTTTGGAATGAATTCGTTCACTGATGAATTGTAAATGTTAGCATGAAACTCATCCTTACCGGGAACTCTTGACGTTGTTATCGTGGCAATCCCAAGAAATCAAAGAAAAAAGCCACAAGAAAAGCAGAGGTGTTTGGGACTCGCACCGACAAACTGGCGGGTGGTGGGTGGCGGTGCCCCGGCCTCCCGACTCCACACATGGAGTTAGGAGCGGTGCCTCCGTCGTAAAGCGGACCTCAGGCTAAAGGGCCTGCGTGGAGCTGACGTTAAAGGCCCTTTAAACTCTGGACACTGTCTGATCTGCCAGGGTGATGAATGGCTTACCTGGGCCGGGCCTCGAGTGAAACACTAAACTGCCCTCAGCAACAAATGAGCTCTGACGGTTCCTTTTTATTTGATACTATTTCATTCGGTAGTGTCCCAACTGCAGCACCGTCCCGCTGAATTATAGCATTATAATAGACTGTTAGCAATGTAGAACCATCATTCTATGGATTTTGCTAGGAGTTTCAAAACGCCTTTAAGTATTTAAGGGAAACGTTCATAGTTGGTGCAATAGCAAACGAGTAGCGCAATAGAAAAAAACAAACACATTTTGTCGCTTTTCTTCTTGTTTTTTCTTTCTTTTGGCTTGGGATTCAAAGTTCGACCGAGCGTACAGAGATACCTGCGTCGTCGTCCGGCAGTGAGAGGAGACATCGCGAGCCCCAGAGAAGGGCTCGATCCCCGCGGCCTCCAGCTCATCCCGTCGCGGGGAGAGAACAGCGCAAGGAGAGGTCAGCCCCCCGCTCCGCAAACAGGAAGCCCCATCACACCGGGATCATGTTTCTGCACAAACCAGTGAAAGAGAGGCCAGCCAGGCGGACAGGAGTCTGCCCCGCACCCCCCCGCCGCCCCCCCCGAGCCCGCCGCTGACTAGACGCTGTGCGCGCACACACTGTATGCATGGTGGTGCATGTGCACACACATACCCTTAGACTGTGTGTTTTGGACCCTTCACCAAGTCTCTGGGCCATAGACAATGTCTCTGGACCCTATACCAAGTCTCTGTCTCTGGATCCTAGACCAAGTTTCTGTCACTAGACCCTAGGCCAAGTTTCTGTCTCTGTACCCTAGGCCAAGTCTCTGGACTCTAGACCAAGTCTCTGCCTCTTGACCCTAGACCAAGTCTCTGTCTCTGGACCCTAGACCAAGTCTCTGGACCCTAGACCAAGTCTCTGGACCCTAGACCAAGTCTCTGGACCCTAGACAGAGTCTCTGGACCATAGACCAAGTCTCTGAAACCTAAACCCTAGACTAAGTCTCTGGACCCTGGACATCAGAAATGAGTCACTGTTGAAGCATACACCAATTCTTGTACTTCTAGAACAGTCGAGGGAAGCTAAAGAAATAAGCTCCCTCCCCTGGTCTATAACAGGGAAGGGAGGGCAGGTAGTAGACAAACAACAAACAACCAAGAACCCATTATTTAAGTTGTTCCTCAACACCTTCAGATCTCTCTGTTAGCTTCTCTCCGACACCGCTGACAAGATGGATGGAGGCGATGCTGCGAGAGCGTGGTAATTAAAACCAGTTGCTCTCTCCGTGCGCTGGTTTATAATAGCCAGATATAAATATTTATCCCTGGCGGTGGGGATGGAAATGGCTCGGGAGTCACGCGGCATGCTCATCAAACACCCAGAATCCCCCGCCGGCCCCTCTCCCCATACCCCCGCTAATTCCCCCCCCCCCCCCCCCCCCCCCCCCCCCGCCCCCGAGGATTGTTGCTCCAGACCGGGCTGGGCCATGGATCAAATGCGCCCGAACCTCGTGTTGCATTTATTGTCTTCAAGTCTTCACTTTTCTCCTAATAAACGGCTGGCGGCTTGAGGTGGGTCTGGCGTGCTTTAGTACACCCTTTGTGTTTCCCTTCTCCGCCCCCCCGCGGGTCAAAGAGGAGCGGGCTTTACCAGATCCCAGAGGCGGAGGGGAGCGGATCTAATTGCTTTCGTATGCCGTGTTATTGGTTGATTTAAATAACCGCAGACACCGAGGGCACCAGGGGCCCGCCCCCTGTAACCCCTGCCGTGGCCCGGGCCACGACTTCACTGGCTGGGGCCCGGCTTATTGACAGTCCCCCTTATTGACCGGCTGGTTAGGGGGTCGGCGCCCGTCGGAGTTCGGCCCCTGACGCTGTCAGAGCCTCAGGCCAAAGCAAATGATTGCAGATTTTTTTGCCGACCAAACGCCGTTTGCAACGCCTCGTCAATAGAATGGAATTTTCTGGCTCTTTTTTTGGGGGGGGGGGGGGGGGGTCCCAAGTCCTGCTCCAGTCGTTGCCAAGACGACTGGTCTGACGGGAGCTCAGATCCGAGCATTTTCGTCATTGATCTTTGAATCTGAGGAGCTGCCGTTGTTTTGATGATACGGCTTTTAAGGAATGATACAATGTTTGGAGGAGAGGCAACCCTCGGGGGTCACCCGGGGGGGGGGGCTCTGACTTGAGGGCCGGGTTCGAGGGCCCCACTCAAGGGCCTCCGCTCGAGGGCCCCACTCAAGCGCCCCCGCTCAAGGGCCTCCGCTCGAGGGCCCCGCTCAAGGGCCTCCGCTCGAGGGCCCCGCTCAAGGGCCCCTGCTCAAGGGCCCCACTCAAGGGCATGAGCCCAGTTGGATCTGAGACAAGTGGATGCTCTGCTGGTCTCAGGGGCCCTCGAGCAGGGCTTTTGAGCAACACCATACGACACCAGACGCATTTACGTCTTCCTTGCTCCGGCAGTGAAAGCTCACGCTCAACATAACCACAGATGCCTGGGCCGCTGCCTCGGGCCACCGCAGGCATTGAAGTGTGAAATATCACTGCTTTGAAGCCCCAATGGTGGGAAGCAGCGGTCATACGATAGGTGAGACGGTCAAAGGCACGCGTCTTACCTGTCAGCTCTCTCTTCAGCTTCCTGGCGTCCTTCGTGATATCTTCAAACTTGACCTGGGCGGCCTGGAAGAAGTCCTGTGGCTCGGGCAGAGGGAACACACTCTTGTCCGTCCCTGCATACTGGAGGTGGGGGAGACACCCAGGGGAACCAAAGGTTACACAGGTTTCATTTCCGCTAATTTTCAGATTCAATATTCCATATTCCACTCCAGTCTAACTGAACTGTTCCTCGCTCTGAGGAGTGAAACTGATGGGCATACCTCATCGAAATTGCGTAGGTAGTACGACACCACGTAGTCCACCAGACTGATGCGATTGTCCTGCAGGAGGAAACAAAACAAACAAGGTGCATTATGGTCCATAGCTCTACCAGAAGGTAGACCAGGTTAAAACGTTAACGTTTCATGGGTCAGCCGTTACAAAGGAGAGTTATGAAACGGGGGGGATCACCCTGCTCTTGACGTCTTTGAGCTTGGGGAGGATCTCCAGTCCGAAGCCGTCTGCTTGGCCCCGGGTTCGGTTCCCGCCGTTCATGTAGTTCCCGAAGGCCAGCACCAGGCCAATCACCTCCCGCACACTGCTGCCCTCCAGGAGCACCTGTCAAACACAAAAAAAACTTGCTTTCCACAAACACACCACAGTGTATACTCTGGTTGAACTCATTGCTGGCTAGACCATTCCCTGGGTGGTCGCCGTGGCTTAGTCCCCAGGGCTGCCTGGTGGCCAGGGCGGTCTCACCTTTGACACAGTGGAGACGATCTCCACCTTGCGACGGATGGATGCGATGCTGTCCAGGAAGGACGACTGGAAGATGATGCAGTGGGCCCGGCCCGTGAAGTCCGGAATCTGGGAAAGCTCATAGAGGAACCTGAGAGAGAGAGTGAGAGTGAGAGAGAGAGATCAAAAAAGAAAGAAAAACAGCAGGGGATGAGGAGGAGAGCGAGGAGGGGAAGAGAGGTGGAAGAGAATAGGGTGTGATGTGTTATGACAGAATTAAACAAAATGTCCCACAGGAAGAGCTATTTCAGGGGACTTTTTGGCAGACCGCGCGCCCTCTCTACCCCCCGCCCCCCACCTACAGGGCCAATTTCCATGTTGCCGTCCACCCCCCCCCCCAGAGTCCTACTGTGGAGCTGCTCTGCTGGGTTTGAAAGGTCCGGTCTGGGGGAGCGAGGTGGGCCAGGGGGGTGGTGGGTCCGGGTGGGAGGGGGTCACAGCGAGGGGAGAGGCAGCGATCCGGCGCGCGCAGTGATTGATCAAAGGCGTCTCAGACCTGATGCAGGGCGACTCGTGTAAACAGCGGCCGCGTCGCCGGTTGGTGTGTGTGTGGGGCGGGGGGGGGGGGGGGGCAACATCCTGTGTGATCAGAACCCGCGGACGAGAGGGGGACAGAGAGACGCTGAGTGGGAGCGACTCAGGAGGACGGCGGTAGTGACAGCTCCGGTCAAACATGGAAGCAGAGGACCAGGGCAACAGTGGCGGGGCCAGCGGAGCGGCACCGCCGGGGCCCCGGGGCCTCGTTAACTGGGCCAGACTCCTTAACCCTGACAGGAAGGGGGGGGGGGGGGGGGGGGGGCTGAGGGGGTCGGAGGGGTGATGATGCTGGAAGAGGAACCAACCCTCTACGTACATACGTGACTTGAGTCACACACACACACACACACACACACACACACACACACACACACACACACACACACACACACACACACACACACACACACACACACACACACACACACACACACACACACACGTGGTGTGTGATGTCATGTGTGGTGCATGTGAATTTTACTTCAGGAATATAAGCAGAGGCGTTGAGCACTGAAAGGCCGGGGGAATGTTTATCCGCTCCAGCGCTACATCTGATTATTATTTATATTTCTGCTAAGTGACGATGAAGGATGAGATCAGCGCTCCCATGTTTTACATTTACCTTGGTAATTAATTGGTTGGAGTTCAACACTCGAATCCATCAACATGTTGCGAGGGCCACATTAAAAGCGTGAAACAAAAAGAGTTTGTCTCGCTGAGACACAATAAACCGACACATGGAAACCCCGATGCGGTTTCCTGGTGAGTGCCGAGAAACATGTGAATGTGACTGTGGCTAATCTACAATAAAAGTTATGGACAATGTTCCAACACATGGGTGACAGATGAGTTTCCTCCCCCGAGGATACGTCACCTTTATCGACCAAAACAACAAACAATTACCCATTTTTTAATAACATATACCATGATCACTTTAGGTCAGAAATTGAAGGAATTATGAATATCTAAATACGAGTAATATGGATAAAGTAAATATGACTGAAAGGCACCCTTCAAATATAGATGCAAAATCTGGGACAGTTTAGATATCAATACGATTTGATTTGACAGCATTGTGCCATAATTATTGTATTATTTTCATCATTAATTTCCAAATTATTTCTGCTACTAAATTGTTTTTATACATCAAGTTCAGTATGAAGTTAAATCCACATTTATTAAGTGATATTATATGTAGATGAATTCAAACCGTATCAAATTAAATACAACATAATTGTAATAAATGTGGGGAATACAGGGAACACCTTTTATCTGCAAAAATAAATACATTTCTAAAAAAGCTTACTTACTGCTCCGGTTTGTCCAACAGTTTGACCTCATCTTCTTTGGAAGTCTCATAATGCTTCTTTATTCTCTCCAGCTCATCACTGGTGGCTCTCTTTAACAATAATACAAACAAGATAAAAAGGTAACATTAAATATAATTTACAAGGTACATTGGGCAAATAGACAGAAAGGCAATAACAGCAAGTATCGAAATAATGCAACTGAAGGGTAAATGGCAATAGTACAGAGAAAATCTATAATATATGTATATTTTTGCCTCCAGCAATCAAGAGTGCTTTACTGGGCTCCCCCGCATACTCACATTTTCATATAACGCTTCAATGGTCTCCAAATCCACAACAGAGTTGTCCACAGTAAGAACAGCTAAAACAGTAAATATATTTATTAGAGCCATGCCGTCTTATAAAACAGAATAAATAAATGTTCTTTCTAAGTTGCTGCCAAGGTTTTCACAATTAAAGCGCTACCATGGATACTCATGGTAATCATACCGTTTTAAAATTATTAACAGGTAATAACTTCTCATTCTCCAAAGGGCTGTTGCATGCGGAGGGGGGCAATCATAAAAACATAAAAACCATGGAAAAATTATCAAATGTCTGTAAGATACTATCGCACGCTTTCTTGTCAATTATAACGCCTACTTCATTGAAAGCCAATGGAAAAGTGATAAATGATTAATAAAAAATCGTTAAAAAACAAGGGGTCACAAGGTCAACAAAACAATAACCCTAACCCTGACAGACAGGTGGGCCCTTCAAACCATGTCTTTAAAACGCAGCCTCGTAAACCAATAGCCCTGAACCAGGAATCGGCACAGCCAATGGGCACGCTCGCTCTAACATGTCATCAGAGCAGGCAACAGGATCAAGTGAGTACGAGGGAGACGTAAAAGAATATTAATACATAAAGATGGGGTAAGGAGAGAGAGCTGGAAGGAACGGTCACATCCTTAAATACACAAAGCCGATGGAGATTATTATTATTTTTTTACAGGTAATATGCTTTTTATTATAGAGTGATTTAGACATGAAGGTATGGGAGAGAGAGGGGATGAACGACCCGGGGCGCTGCGGTAAGGTCTACGCCTTGATGGTACGCGCTCTACCCCGGGGGGCTCAATGCAGAGTTCTATGGAGAATGCTGTACGTAAGAGTGTTGTATACATACCAGTCCGCTGGTGCTCCTACACTGTGTACAACACTCTTATGTACAGCATTGGCGACGGTACAAATCCCTGGGGAGAACGAGCCATGTGGGCCAGAGCTCTGTTCCTACATCTTATTAGAGTGGATTATACACTCCATCAGCCGTGCATCCGCCAATCACACACCAGATGGGAGGCGGGGGGGGTGCTGGGGGTGTCTAGCGTGAACAAGCAGGGCAGCCCTGAAGGTGGGTTATGTGGCTTGGGTGGGGGATATCTCTCCACACCCTCAGATCAAAGCCTGCCAACATCACGCTCACTCAACGACTTGGCTGTATGTGGGGGGGGGGGGGGGAAGAGAGAGAGAGAGAGAGAGAGAGAGAGAGAGAGAGAGAGAGAGCGAGAGAGCGAGAGAGCGAGAGAGCGAGAGAGCGAGAGAGCGAGAGAGAGAGAGAGAGAGAGAGAGAGAGGTCTGTGCACGGCTGCATCTGTATGCGTGCGTGCATGAATGTGTGCGTACATGCGTTTGTATGCGTGCGACGTGCGTGTGCATGTGTGTGCGAGCGCCTGGGTGTGTGCGTGCGCGCCTGGGTGTGTGCGCGCGCTTGCCTGGGTGCATGCATGAGAGCACATGTGTGCTGTGAAGCGAGGCGTCAGGGAGGGCAGCCCCTCGCCCTTGAACCACGGTGGCCTTTGGGGGTCCCCAGGACCTCAGGTTTAGGGGCCAGTTGACCCTCCCTCTCCCCCTTCACCCCCCCACTCTGCAAAAGCCCTGGCAGCTCCAGCCTCTCCCCCTCCCTCCCTAGTAGCTCTCATAACATTACATGTCCCATGTCCTTTTAATTTGGCCACAAAAGGGCAGGCAAGCAGGCGTGCCCCGGGACCTGGGCCCTTAGAAGTGCTTATTAAGGTGCCGTCCTTCATTGTCAGATTCTAATTGTCCATTACACCTACACCTCCCATTAAGGCTCGAGGGGGTGCCCACACGCTGAGAACACCGCCACTTTTATAGGGCTTCTCCTACCGCGCCCCACACACACACACACACACACACACACACACACACACACACACACACACACACACACACACACACACACACACACACACACACACACACACACACACACACACACACACACACACACACACACACACAATAACAAAGAAGAAATAATAAGCAAAGAAAAAAAAAAGAAAGGAGGAAAGAAAAAGGAAAAGGAAAGGAAAAAAAGGGGTCATCTGGTCTGTTCCGTTTTGGCTTGGGCTCGTGGTTAGGGCTTTTCTTTGTGTGTTTGTGCGTGCCTGCCTGTGTGTGTGTGTGTGGGTTTTATGTGGTTGCGCAGTGTCTGCTAACTGTGAAAGGTGGATTTATACGCGCTCACATCATTAACGGGGTGTCGCTCCCATTAGGCCTGTGGAAACCGTCACTGGCTACAATAAACAGATCGCCTGGCCGCGTGCTCAGACTAGCAGGCGGCAGACGCTCACCGCCACACAGTCCAACGACCCGGCCCCCGCGCTGCTGCCTGTGTCCCCAGCACCACCATTATGTGTTTACCACACACAAAATTGCGCACACACACACACACACACACACACACACACACACACACACACATATATATACATGTGCACACACACACATACATACACAAAAGTGCATACACACTCACACACACACACACGTGCATACACACAAACACGCACACAAGCACACGCATGCACAGTACACGCACGTCTGCATTTTTCCACGGAAAAGCCATGTGTAATCATTCCATGCGGTGCCTCCGTCGCCCGTCTGCCTCGGAGATTACGATGCGACTCTGATTTGATTTTAACCAGGGTAGGACAGACCTGGGAACGTCCCCGGGAGCCCTGATCCTAATCCAATGTTTCCCCCCACACCTCCATTTTCTCCTGCTAGTTAGAAATGTGAAAATAAAAAAAATAAAAAATGTCTGTGTTCCCTATGCAGCCGTGTTAATAATTCATAATAATCTACCGTTGCCCAGATTAACAGAGCGCCTCCGAAACTCAAGCCTGCGTCCTGTCACGACCCCTCCACGTCACATGGTGAAAAGAAGGGGGAGCTCATATATTCAGTTTACTACCGCTCTACCTCAACGCTTCCTTGCTAGAAAGCAATGAAAGTGATGTCCAGCTCTGCTCATGTTGTCAGACAGTCCAGGACTCCCGACACCCCCACCACCCACCACCCACCACCACCACCACCACCACCACCACCACCCACCACCACCACCACCACCACCACCTCCACCACCACCACCATCACCACCACCACCACCACCACCACCACCACCACCACCACCTCCACCACTGCCCGGGACTGTTTGACAAAAGAAGCAGAGCTGGACATCTCTTTCAAAGAGATGGAGGGGAGAGGGATGGAAGGGCGGGATGGAGAGTGAGTGAGTGAGTGAGTGAGTGAGTGAGCTGAGTGAGTGAGTGAGTGGGCTGAGTGAGTGGGCTGAGTGAGTGAGTGGGCTGAGTGAGTGAGTGAGTGAGTGAGTGAGTGAGTGAGTGAGTGAGTGAGTGAGTGAGTGAGTGAGTGAGTGAGTGAGTGAGTGAGTGAGTGAGTGAGTGAGTGGGCTGAGTGAGTGAGTGAGTGGGCTGAGTGAGTGGGCTGAGTGAGTGGGCTGAGTGAGTGGGCTGAGTGAGTGGGCTGAGTGAGTGAGTGGGCTGAGATGTATCGAGAGGGAGAAAGTGAAGGAGGGATAGAGGGAGAGAGGAACGGGAGGGAGGCAGGGAGGCAAGGGAGGGGGAGCCACTTGTCCTAACCGTGTTGGATGTCCTTCATCTCCAGATGCAGGCTGGATATGAGGATGCCCACGGCCTGAGATCTCTTCCCATCCAGTAACTTGATGATCTGTGCGGGGGCAGGAATCAATTTATTATTCATAGGAGTCATTAGAAAGTATAACATGATTAACTAACATAATGATTTACATACGAGAATTACAACCTACATTAAGGTTGCAAACAACTAAATAATTGTTTAAAATAGTGATGTGTAATATTTCAACTAGCTCGTAGCTTAAAATAACCCGGGCGTATCTGTGATCAATGCTGATCGATGGTCATATCCATAATTGTACCAATAAAATCCCATCCAATACATTTGAATTTAGATATGCTACAATAAAAAATGCTGGCCAGCCCAGTACCTATTTTTGTTTACAAGAATCAACACTCCCAAAGGCCCTCCCACTACTCAGCCAATCGAGCTAGGATAGTTCTGTCACACAGCTGCACAGCCAATTAGAGTGGACAGAACCCCAGTAATGGGAGGGGCTTCATCTTAAAAACCTCTAACTTTAAAAGCATCAACAACAATGAGGTAAGAGACACACACACATTGACTCCCATGCATACACTTCTCACACACACACACACGCACATACCATCACAATATCATGTCACAGCGAAAAAGTACAAAGGGCTCCAAACATGGCGCCATAAAAAGACAGTCTCAGAGAAAAGAAAAAGAAAAAAAGGGGGGGCAGGGGGGTTGTTTTTTATAACAAACTATAAATTCACAGCATTTTTATATGTGCCCTACACATGGCCGCAATTACTTATGACTGCATTCAGCCATAAAGCCAGAGAGCGTTGTTTGGCAAGCCGAAGGGCCGCTCTAAAACTTAATGCGTTGGGCTTCTTCATTAGGCTATCGCGGCGCACAACGCTACTGGGGCCCGGGCCGCCGGGGCCCGGGGAGCGGGGCCCTTAGAAGTGGGTATTGCATTACCGGGCGTTAGTGGGGGCCATGCTGCTCCGAGCTCCATTATACCTGGATCACCGGGGATCTCGCACTCTGCGGACCAGAGACGGCGAGCTGGCCCACCAAGGCTCCCCCCCCCCCCCCCCCCCCCCCTCCCCCTCCTCCCCCTCCCCCCACGTCCCCCCTGTCCCCAGCCCGACACCTCTAGTTAACCACTTTGGAAGTGACCGCACTAAAACAACCACGACAACTAAAAAAACAACGTAGCCGTCCTGGGAACCCCCCCCCCCCCTTGCTCGAGAACCCTCCAATTAGGCGCGGCGGCTGACTTAACGAGCAGGGACAGGGCGAACGGAGGACCACTGGCCTCACAGTTCACACCGTGCACTGGAGGCGGCTGGGAGTTCTGCTGCCAGGGTGATGCTGATGCTGCCATCGAGGCAACGGGCGTAGAGGACGACCAATAGATAACAGCAGCGCCCCCCTGTGGATCGGAAGGGGTACTCTCCAAACCCGCAACTTAATATCCAACTCCCTGTGTGCCAATACTCAATTATTAATAAAACTGAATATATCTGGCGCCAAGGGCCCAAATAACTCCCCAGAGTGGGATAACATTGAGGAGGAGAGGTGGGAGGAAGAGAGACACACAAGGAGAGAGGACAAGGCGAGCGAGCGAGCGAGCGAGAGAGAGAGAGAGACAGTGGGTTGAGATGCAGCAGGTGGCTGATGTTAGTGCAGATTGGCTGAGGGCAACAGGTTCAGAGAACCGGGGATAGTTTACACAGAAGAGGCTGCGCGGCCAACCTGCTTGCTGGTGCCTGTCTGTCTGCCTGCCTGACTGCGTCGTACCAGAGTCGGAGCGCAGTACCAGGACTTATCGGGGGGGGGGGGGGGGGGGGGGGAGGAGCTTCTCGTGTGATGCGTCCGCCCGCCTGAGGGGTCATCTCGGCCCCGCTGGTGTTAATCCTACACCCACACTCGCGCGTCATTTCCCGACACCTCAACTATGCTTTTAATAAACTCTGGGTGAGAGCTCATAACTCACCCACCCCAAACAGCATGATTTTTAAACTGCTTCAAGCCACTGTTTGTTTAAAGTACCAAACGGCAACGTGTAAACTGGACCGGGACGTGGGCGGTGGGAAATATGTGCCGCCTCTTCCTCATTGTGTTTTGAAAGCAAAACACCCACACGCATGTACACACACACACACACACACACACAGATTGCTTCTGTGAGTGATTGTGTATCTGTTTGCATAGCTTAACGTTTCACCCCCTTATCAGCATCTTCTTCCTCCCTTTCATCCTAATTCAGGTTGGGGAGGATGAGGAGGGGAGATAGGTAGGGAGGGGTGACGTTTCTTTTCTATGTTAACATTAATTTGAGGCGATACTTGTAATCAGGGAACTGTAAAACTGTACAATTGTAACAAAGAATTGCTTTTAAGCAAATGATTACAAGCATCGCCTCAAATTAATGTTAACATTAAACGTTAAACGTCACCCCTCCATCCACCCCTCCCTACCTCTATCCATCTCCCCCCCTCATCCTCCCCAACCTGAATGCGCCGGCATGCGCCTAGTTCCAGCTCCGCACACTACAGCCCCCCCCCCCCCCCCACACCCAAACCCTTCCCGATCTTCTCTGGTTGCCTCCCCCACGGCCCGTGGAGTGAAGCCACATGCCTGCAATTATACCCCAGCTCAGGTCAGCCCTGGGTGGGAGACGGAGACGGAGAGAGAGGGCTGTCACCCAGCTTTGATATGGTAATCAGCGGAGAACTAAAAAGACACGCGAGTAAACAAGTGCTTTGATTTTTCCCCGTTTCACACGTGATAAAGATTAACTGTAGAATGCGTGTAGGCATGGTCTCTCCCCGGCTCCGCTCCTGCGTGTTGAGGGGAATGGTATGCGAGCGGGTGCGGGGAGGGAGGGAGGCGTGTATGCATAATGTGCAGACATTTCCCCTCCGTCCCATCCCCTTCTTCAGTGCTGAGCGACGGCCGGGCCCGGAGGCTCCGACACGATCTGGCAACACTTTCCCACGAGGCCGGGTCAGAAGCGATCGAGACTCTAGTGTCGCTGGGCATGAGAAGCACGCACGCACGCACGCACGCACACACACACACACACACACACACACACACACACACACACACACACACACACACACACACACACACACACACACACACACACACACACACACACACACACACACACACACACACACACACGATTGATGTTCTTGTGACCCACTTCTCGAGGTCACGTCAAACGCGAAATACGTTCCAATTCTATGAGGAGAAGACGGGACTGTAGATCAATCGATTGATCATCAGACTGAAACAAATAGCAACACAAACACTCAAAACACACACAATCACAAACAGATTCACATACACTTATACAACACAAAGCAAATGCGGGAAGCAAATCCAGACCCACAAACACATGCAAGATAAAAACAGCATTTTTCTCTCCCCGACAACTCGGGTGTGTGTGTGTGTGTGTGTGTGTGTGTGTGTGTGTGTGTGTGTGTGTGTGTGTGTGTGTGTGTGTGTCTGCTGTTGCGAGAGAGACCAGATGTCCTCCTCACTTCCACAGATTACAGCGTCCGTCTGTACTTGATGACATGCATTTCCTTTCCCTCAACCTCCACCCAGCCCCCCCCCCCCCCCCCCCCCCCCCAACCCAACCATCCCCCTCCCCCTCCCCCGGCTGGTCCTCAAAGACACCTCCATGTCATCGCACAACATCCACCATCATCATCATCACCCTGATCAACATCTTTCCCGTTGGTTCCCCTTGCGTCATCCGCTTCCCACCCCCAGCCCCTCTAACCATGTTCCCCGAGGGGGGCTCTCAGGAAGGACCGCCTGGAGCGGATCACTCAGATTTACCGTTATTGGCAAGCGATGGTGACAGACAGACAGAGCGAGAAAGAGGGCAGTACATTCAGTTCCATGGGTTTAGCAGAGAGAGAAGGAGCGGAAGAGCGAGAGAGAGAGCTTTCTGACAGAGGGATACCCGTTTCCGTTACGTATCGGATCTCGCTTTGTCAAATTCCTCGTCATTTGCTCATTCTCCTGGTCGCTGTTGTGGTTACTCTAATCGTGTTCATATTCGTATTCTTTGAGCTCTCCGGGTTAACTGGCGTACACAGCGTATAGGAAGTGAGAGAATGGAAATTGTGTTGCTGTAGACGCGACAATTCATGATCCCCATCACAGCCTATACAAACCCCTCTTCCGCCCCCACAAACATCCCTCCTTCTCTTCCTCCTTTAACAACCCTTCGTGCGCCCCTCCAGACTCCTGGGAGGTCAGCGCTATCTGCTGTGTGATTCAGAGGAGAGTGCGTCCGCCCGAATGAATCATTTAGAAACGCGTGGATCTGCGCCGCCAAGGGAGCTGAAAAACAACTGCACAATTTTTACGTATCAATTCTCGTTTTTTGGTGGTGGGTAATTATGATGAGCTGGACTGCCATTGTACTGGAAAGAATGAGACTGGGCTCCTGACAGAAGGCTGGCCCCACACACACACACACACACACACACACACACACACACACACACACACACACACACACACACACACACACACACACACACACACACACACACACACACACACACACACACACACACACACACACACACACACACTAAATAACTGTTGGCTTGAGTCGAGTTTCAAGAAATTAGAGACACAACACGTTCTTCACAAAATAGCTGTATACTCTGTGCCGAGTGTCCTTGAGTTTGAAGGAGTATATCAGGGTGGTTAGGCATTTTAAGGGGGTGATGTAAGGCAGTTGGCAGGACGCGTGTCTGTGGTTATCAAGAGTTGGATCTAATGTTTCGCTTTTGAAGATGGCTGGTAAAGAATGACCAGACTGGATGGATCATTCAGAGACGCACGCACACGCACACGCACACGCACACACACACAGTGTGGCCCTACGGAGTGCTGCGGAGCCCGATTGATCCGAGGAGGGGACGTGTATGGATCGGGGGAGGACAGTCTGGCCCACAGGCTGAGCCTCGACAGTCTGGACGCCAGACTAGGAGCAGCGGGGGCCGCTGGAGGGCTGACGCAGCTCTGGCCGCAGCAGAACTTAGTGCAGTGCTGCACCATTGGACTCCACCAGCCGTCGGCGCTTTGGTAGGCAGGCAGGGGGTCTAGGGGCCGATCGACTGTCACATCCCCCTTCATGAGCACCAGTATAGGGTGTGGGGGAATCACACCCTACAGGAACGGCTACGTAAAGACACAAAAATGTTGTCTATAAGAGCTCTCTGAAAGCTTTAGGAATAATTTAAGGACCATGACATTAAAGGGGCGGCGTGTGAAGTGATGCGCAGCCACACTGGGAGGTCTCCGGAGAGGAGGAGAGAGACCTTCCTTTCGATTGGCTCCGCACCCTGACCAACTTGGGAGGGCCGGCAGTCTCCATTAAGAAACCAAATCACCCTCCTCCTGGCTTACTACTGTACTTTTCCCGGCGTCGTGACGTGACCGAATGTGGCAGCTCTCATAACGTCAGTGAAAACAGACACAGATACCCTTCTTATTGTTGGCCCCGGCGCTGCGACCACCCCCACTTCAGCAGAAATGAAGTGATTGACCGAGGGCTCAGCGGGTCTCTCAACGCCGACGGTTCAGCTCAGACTTCAAACGGCGGAACTTAAGGCCAAAAACACAAGACTGGATCTTTTCTCCCTCCAAACACTTCGGCCCCAACCCCCCTGGCCTATCACATCGCTGCGCCACACAGAACGACCAGGAACCTTCAGAGGAGACCCTGTTACTGCGGGAGAGGGGGGGGTCTCAGCAACACAGTGTATGTTTGCATACCTTCTTGGTTTTGGCCTTCTTCTCGTAGGCGTCAGACAGGGGCTTCTTCTTGGGCTGCAGGGTGGCCTTGGAGAAGAGCTCCTCGAACTCCCCGGTGTCTACGAGGTCGGGTTCCTCCAGGGAGCCCCACAGCGTGTTGTTGCTGGAGACACACACAGAGAGACAGGGTTTCAGTCAGCGGTACACTACGCATCATGGTTTAACTTTAAAAGACATTAAAGAAACAGCGAGGCTACCATAAGCGGGGACCAATTGGTCATGGATATATGGAAAAAGTAACAAGGGCTTTGGTTGTTTGAAACGCTATTTGCTGTCAGCTAGAGACATAAACAAACGAGGCCGTCTATTTGTCGTGGTTTATTTGATGCTAACTCGTTCTGCCTGACTGTTTATTTCCATTTTCCAGTTTGGTGTTCATCAGAAAGTTGGCCAAAGTTGGCTCAACCAAAGTCACTTTCCTGGTTCCTAATTAAGCGTTATCTACTAACTGGGCAATGTAAACATGAAACAAATCACTCTTTGGGTTTCAGCTGTCCGTTAAGGGCTGTTTTTACCCTTAAAAGAGCATTTTGGGAAAATGAGTAAGGCACAGGAAGCCATGTTGTGGCTCGCCGGTTGCCGGGTAACGTGGAAAAAAAAGCAAACAGAAGCAGAAGACAAAGATGACCCAAGCGAGGTGGAACTCAGGAGTTTAGAGTTGCTCTTCTGCGCTCTCGCTCGCTCTCGTTTTCCACACATGAATCCAGAAAATAACGTGACGCAGCGAGACAATGGAGCATGCACACCTGCTCAGCTTGTGTGTATTTATCACAAAGCAAAACTTTATCAAATTGAACCAATAACAGTTCAAAACACCCCGCCCCAACACATTGATGTGGATGCATCATTAACATCTTGTATAAAAGCGATTAGTACAAAAGACTTTTGCAATTAAACGTGTTTAGCGTTGCACCGCACATGGGAGATTGTCTCATCATACTGTGCACCAGATTAATACTTATTTATCGTGAAATTTACACCCAATCAAAAGTTATGTATACAAATCTGTCCTGATCAATTGAAAACAAACATAGCTTTCCTAATATTGAACCGTTCCTATCCCGTTGTTTTACTTTGGCCTTAAAGTACATATTTTCGCCCTTTAGTCACAAGGTCCGCTGAAAATAAACAACGTTTAACAAGGAAAGGGGGGTGGGATGGTGAGCGGAGCACAACAACACAGGCTTGGCCGACGCATCAAAGACCCAAACACCAGAACAATCAGGTCTCCTGCCAGGGAATCAGTCGGGGTCAGGGCAGGGAGAACCGGTTCTGCTTTCTGCTGGCGCTCGCTTCACACTGGCAAAGGCATTCATCTGTGGCTTCCCCTATCCAAGGACATGATGATAAATGCAGAGTCTGAAGACAAAAAAGCCCTCCTTTCTTTGATTTCACACCGCGCCTCCCAAACGGACCACTCTACAGCTTCAGAGACTAAGCAAACCACAGAGGCAGGCTAGCCCCGCGTGGAAAAACTGATTTATCCTTCAATCCCACAAACGCTTTCCCCATGAGACAACGCTTTTCTAATTGATCGGACAAGTCCTCCTGACGGCTTTTGGACTCCCTCCTCTAATCCTCACTCTCCCCAGTCTCGGCCTGCACCCCCAATACTGCACTAGTGCAGCGTACGCATACACAGTAGTGGCCTAAACGTGCACCCACCCACCCACCCCACACACGCACAGTTATCGCAGATCGGTTAGTTGATCCGGCTACAGTTAAACATACGACCCGTTTTATGCCCCTTTAACTCACCTACCCCCCCCCCCCCCCTCACCCTGTACTGTAACATTTATTGCTCAACTGAAACTGCTTTTGGCCCCTTGAATATATCCGGCCCTACCACCACAAACCTGGACGAGCGAGGAAAGCGAGAGCGAGAGCGAGAGAGAGAGAGAAACCACAGTCTACTCTCTCCCTTCCTCTTTTTAATACAACCAGGCCATAAAGCCGGAGGCCTGGCTACCAGAGGCAGCGACCACAGCCACTGTAAATGGACTGGATAATCCACTTACAATCACACAAGCAGTGTCAACGGATGGCCCTGGGAGGGCAAGAGTCTCTTCTTCCCGGTGGGGCGCTTGTAACAAAAAAGGAAAGACGGGCATACTGGGAACCAGCTAGAGGAACATTCAAATCTAGAAGCAGGACACACACACACACACACACACACACACACACACCCCCCCCCCCCCCCCCCCTGTGGGAGTTGACGTCTAGTTAATAGAACACTACAGTGGTGAAGGGATCATGCCTGCGGTCAAAGAGGTTAAAGGAGTACTTGTCAGCGTTGGGACTCACTTGTTGTCCTGGATCTGTATCCGGGTCCAGTACAGGGGCTTCATGGGGCAGGCCGGCTCCACGCTGGGCTTCCGCGGGGCCTTCTCCACCTTCGGAGTGTAGCCACCCATGGGAGGTGGGGGTGGTTGGCCGGAGCCCGGTGGTGGGGGAGGAGGTGGCGGACCCATTCCAGGGAATGGAGGCGGGGGTGGAGGGCCACCGCCGGGGAGAGGTGGTGGGGGTGGAGGTCCAGCGCCTGGGAGAGGTGGGGGCGGAGGTGGGGGTGGAGGTCCAGCGCCTGGGAGAGGTGGGGGCGGAGGTGGGGGTGGAGGTCCAGCGCCTGGGAGAGGTGGGGGCGGAGGTGGGGGTGGAGGTCCAGCGCCTGGGAGAGGTGGGGGCGGAGGTGGGGGTGGAGGTCCAGTGCCTGGGAGAGGTGGGGGCGGAGGGGGGGGTGGAGGTCCAGCGCCGGGGAGGGGTGGGGGTGGAGGAGGTCCGGGCAATCTCATGTGTCCCGGCAACGGAGGAGGGGGGGGTGGTGCGAGGTGGCCTGGCAAGGGTGGTGGCGGCGGTGGCGGTCCAGGTGCTGCCCCGGCCCCGATGCCAAGCGGGAGTGCGTCCAGGGTCAGCCTGCGGGGTATGTGCTGCTGGCCGGGGCTCACGGCAGGGCCCTCGTCGGGGGACTTGAGGAAGCACTCCCGGTCGGTCTGCACGCAGACGTTGCGGAAGGACTTGGGCGGCGACGGCGGCGGCGGCAGCTCGTCCTCCGTGGAGACGCAGGCCTCGCGCAGCTCCACGCCGGCCTTGAGGGCGCCCCGCGGGCCGTCCCTCTCCAGCCGGGCCGCGACACCCTCCAGGCGGGACACCGACACGGCGTGCTCTCCCCGCAGCTGGAAGGTCTGGAGCTCAAAGTCTGCCTGTGGGAGGGAGCGACGGGACACGGGAACGACGGGAACGGGGATGGAAACGTTTGGGTCACGTGGATGGAAACATTTTCATGCACAAGTAACTACGTCCACTTTTTTTTTGCAGTGTAGATTGCCACTGTGACGAATAAATAAAGAGGAAAACAAACGAAAGGAACGGCGTAATTCATGACATGTCGCCTGCACTTGATGTGTTGCCAATGTTACAATAACATAATGAAAATTCAATAAGTCCACTGTTTATGGGACATTTCAAACAACAAAAAAGGTCCAATCAAAGCAAAGTATTGATTTGAGAGACGGGGAGGAGGAGAAAGAAGACCAAGTCCTTTTGAAATTAATCTTACACATGATCGTTGTTAGTGTGCGGTGGGGTTTAGAAAGGGAATTAGGCACGTTCTCTTTCCTTTTCTTGTGGTCAAAATACATGCATGAGAAGCCCATGCCGTTTGATTCAACAGGGCCCTCTGAAAAATACATCTGTCACTGTCACTTTTTCTCTCTGCCATAAGTTGAGCCCAATTTGGCAGCGAGAGAAAACACACCAAACCAATCGTGGGGGGAAAAACATAAATAAAACGCACTACCCCTGGAAGTTGGGACATAGAAGCGAAAGTCCTAGCTACAGCTTTCAGTGTGTCCCTGAGTCTGTGAGACACTAGGCTGCCTGACAGACAGAGACTTGGGGATGAAGCTTGGAGGTTGGTGAGGTGACTGTACGCAAAGGCAACTGTCTGGGTTAGGATGGGAAGCAATCATAAAAACGGGAAGCTTCGTGAAAGGACATCTGCGAGTCATAACGTCACACAGCAAAGTATTTCTTTCTTATAAACTAATTGTTTATAAGAAAGGAATTCGGGATATTGGACATGCATGTCACGGCTTAGTGTCACATGTGCATTGGTCGTTTCAATATGCTGTTTACTGTTGGGTGTTTTTATAACTGTACGGTCTCAGAAAACATGAAAGAAAGAGAACAGAAATGTAATTGATTAGACCGTGACTTTGTGGTTATAAATGGTACATCAGAACGAACGATTGGTACAGAAATATCTCCAAATGTGTTCCACTGACAAGTTGTTGTATTGTCGGTCAATGTTTGTCATAACTCACTTGATTATTCATAGCCTTGGTATCAAAATATGCTATTATTCTGAAAAGTATGGTTGCACGGTAGAAAAAAAGAAAATGACAGGAAGACCAACGAATAACAACAACAAGACAACTAAGAGAATGCCAGGCGGTGGTATAAACTGTAGGTCTCCTCCGTAGAGGGTCTGACTGCCCTACCGCGTCTGCTGCTCATCTGCAATGCATTCCCTGATTTCATGCTTACTTAGTGCCATCTGGTGTTTGGTAAAGAAAACTGCTCGACTTGGCATGATTTTACCCACGCATCCTTTTAATAAAAAATAACAAACTTCATGTATTGAAATTTAAAATCCATGGGTTGATTAAGTAATCCCCCCTTTAGTGCTTTTCCTTTGCTTGACCTTTAATTTGACTGTTCCTATTCAGCTTCTTTTGTGCCAACGTAAAGCACAAATATCATAACGTGAACCCATCTTTAAACGGTTTCAAATACAACTTGTCACACGAGTATTGCATTCTCATTCTAATGAATTACTGCTTTTGCCAATGGCGCAAACACACACATTGTGTAATTATTGTGATAACTCACGTGCAACTTCTCCATCTCTTCCTTGCATTCTCTCTTCAGCTGCAAGAGGGCAGCCTGGTGCTCTGAAACGAGTCAGGAGGAGAAGACTTGGGATTACCCCGCATACTGGAAGCATAAACTAACCCCATAAGCCTTCTAGGACTTACATGTGGATGTGTGATGAAAATTCAGGAAGCTGAATTTCTCACCATCCGTGTTGACTTGCAGGATACATTTAGTTTGCCTAGCAAAACCAACTTGTGTAACTTGTATGTGGTGAAAGCATCTTCTGTTCAGCTATTAAATGTCTTCTCTGGAGCTCTGCCACTTACAGTCACTTAAAACAATCCAACACTTTTATCCATTGAGGAACATAAATTAAAGTTTAAATTAAAGTCAAACTTTATTCTACTGGCTTTTTCAAAAATATATTCATGACTCAGGGATGCACCTAGCTAGCATTATTATTACAACACTGTTTGTTCCACACAGCCATCAGGGACCTTTCGTCTGCTTTTTTTCGGATCAAGTGGCATGGTGCCGGCTTTCATATTCAAACAATGCATTTTTCCTTCCTTACTCAATCAACCCATTAGCCAAATCTCCATCTCCATCTCCCTTCCGACATGCAAGTATGCAAGAAATGTGGTCGGTTGTGAATGCCATAATCGTGTTATCTTTCCACACAGAGCCATTCATCTTGTGACTACGAGATGATGGTTTCCTTAAGAGAGGCCTCGATTTGCCAAGGCTGGTCGCGTTCCACGCTTGTTTTAACATGGCCTAAGCCCTATTGCTCATAATGAGCCAACTTGTTTTGTCCTCCTTTGTTTAGCTTCCCTTCCAGCTGGATGGCTGAGCAGGTTGAGGGTGTTTGGGTGTGAAGCATCCACGGGTAGGTGCATGGGAGGAGCCTTGTCTATGATTAGTGCCCATGTTAGATACTGTGTAACAGAAAACCATTACCAGCATGGAATAACAACAGAGTGAATCATAAGGATGAATCATAGAAGGTGGGGCAGTTTCAGCCAATAAGAGTTGTGTCAATGAAGGCGAAGTCGTCGGGATGAGGGTACAGCACCTGGGAGGGATACCCCCATGCCAGGGGGTATCTGACATGAGGAGGGATGGCCCCTGACATGGGGGTCTCTGACATGAGGAGGGATGGCCCCTGACATGGGGGTCTCTGACATTAGGAGGGATGGCCCCTGACATAGGGGTCTCTGACATTAGGAGGGATGGCCCCTGACATGGGGGTCTCTAACATGAGGAGGGATGGCCCCTGACATGGGGGTCTCTGACATGAGGAGGGATGGCCCCTGACATGGGGGTCTCTGACATTAGGAGGGATGGCCCCTGACATAGGGGTCTCTGACATTAGGAGGGATGGCCCCTGACATGGGTGTCTCTAACATGAGGAGGGAAGGCCCCTGACATGGGTGTCTCTGAAATGAGGGTGGGATGCTGTCGGGGGGGAAGGGGGAGATCTCACCTGCCTCGGTGTACTTGAGTCCCACTTTCTCCTCCTCATCCTTGGGCTTGGGGGGCGGCCAGATGGCCTGGAGACGGCGAGGGGTCCGGTCCTCGCTGTCTGTTGGGGAGGTCACCTCGGTCTGAGGGGATGAATACGTGGACCGTCAATTCAAATGTTATGCTTACATTTTCAGAATGGATGAGACCTCGCTGGAGCAGTGAATATCAATTGCCCAATCCCATTTTGAACCTCCTACAGAGTCAAGGAAACATTGCAGTGATTGTGTTGGCGGGTACATACATAAACCTCTGTGGGACTCTTTGGGTCAGTGGGGCTGAGTGGAGACTTTGCAGCTCTGTCAAAGATAGACTTCAGAAGCTCCTTCTCGCTTTTAAGTTTCTGTTTAACAGCATCTAGGTCCGTAGGTTCCGTGATCCCCTTTTTCGGGGTTTTTGGGCCAAAAAGGTTTTTAAAAGTTTCATAGGCTAAATCTGAGGTTTTCTTTTTTTCAGTTGGCGTTGTGACGACTGCCACGTCTTGCTCCGTTGTCCCCTCCTTCTCCCCTTTGGGGGCATCCTTTTTGGCTTCAGCGGGGGACTCCTTTTCATGGTCGGGCCTGCTGCTCATCTCATGGTTGTCCAGGTTCAGGAGCAGGTTGAGCTGCCCGAGCAGGTTGCTCTTGGTTTCGGCCATCTGTTTGGGTTCGCTGCGTCTCCTGACCGGCGTCACCACGATCTGCTCGGGGTACTGCTTGGCCTTGTTCACGGTCTTCTTCAGGCTGAGCACGGCCAGCTCAGTGTCCTTCTCCCTCTGCTTGATCTCCGAAAGCGTTTCCCGGTCCTCCCCAGTTGCACCCTTCTTGTGCACCCTCAGCCCGCTGAAGAGAGCCGGCAGCTGGAAGGGCGGAGCCGGAGACGAGGCTGCCGTCTTGGAGGGGGATGAGTTGGCGGAGGCCGGGAGGGATGAGGCCGTTTTCTTTGGGGACGAGCTAGGTGATCTGACACCAGTCTTGGTGGGGTCCTGTGTGATCCGGGGTGAGGCGGATGAGTTACTGTGTGCTTTGGTGCAACCAGAGGACCCTGAAAGGTCCTCAGTCTTGCCATTAGTGTCCGACTGTGATTCTGGGCTAGTGGAGGTTCCGAGTGAAACAGTTTTTGTGGTAGTAGATAGGGGGAGGGGGGAGGAGACAGCGCTGGAACGAGACTCCTCTGGCCCCTTCACATCTCCTGGCTTCTTCCTGCTTATCTCCTTCACTTGGTCCACGTTTCGGGCTTTCTGTCGCTCTACTTCCAAGGAAATCAAAGATACTTTTTTAACAGGCGCCTCAGAAGATGACAACAATGCAGATTCACCAGATTCATCTGCCGAGTCTATTGCTGAAGAAAGCCCTTCCGCCTTCACATTGTCCGGACCGGTTACTACGTCTATGCTACTGAAGCTGACGGTGTCTGCTTTGACGTGTGTGGCCACAGCCTCAAATAGTCGCGTTTCGTCATTCCCAGGCGTGTTGGTTGAGGTGTCCCTCAGTGGACCGTCTGGATCATCCTGGCCCGTCTTAGAGTTTGTCCGGGGGAACCTGCTTTTGGAAAGTGCAGACGGGTTCTTAAGGGATAGCTCCATCAGATTGTGAGTTCTAAACACTGGGTAGTCCACGTTCTCTTCGTTATATCTATACTCCTGGCCGGACTCAAGCGGCGGATCTCCGGGCCGCTCTCTTCCCCTGCCCGTCTGTTCCGACAGCAGCATCTCCGGAGTCCGAAAAAGCCCTCCCGATTGTGCGACGGCTGTGTGTATCCCCTTCTCGTCGTCAACGTCGTCGTTCTCAGCGTCACTGTAGGTCTCCACCATGGTGACCCGCTGCAAATCCGAATCAACTGACTGCTCCTTGAGGGTGAACGTCCCCGATTGAACATCCTGCGTTTCCACGGAAGGCGCAGAGACACATTTATGACGGGAATACACGCCGTCTTGCAGCTCGGCATTTGTGCTTAAGAGCCTAGATGTTTGCGTACTTTCATCCACAGTAGCTTCCTCCTTCGAAAGAGTTTTGAAAGACGTCAGGACGGCTGTCCCGGCCGGTGCAGACCAGTCGCGGCCGAAGACGGAGGAAAGCTTATTGATTAAGGAGCTGGGAGGCAGGCTCTCCGGTTTAGTCGGGCTCCTACCAGCACCCTCCATTTTTTGTTTCTCAACCTGTTGTATTTCTGGAGGAACCGATTCAAGGTGAAAGGAGGGACACGTTTTGGCCCCAGTCCAGTGTCCCTTTTAGGATGTCAAGGGTCATCTCTCCCCCTTCCTGTCATCCAAACTGCTCCTGTTCCACCCCCACGATGCCTGGGAACAAATGTCCTTTGTATGGAAAGCCCACTGCACTTCTCTCCTCTCCTTAACCTTCCTAAAGTGGCTACACACAATAATAAACGTTATCTCTCCTGCATACAGAGCAGCCTTCAATAATGTCGTAAAAAAAAAAAAGTCACAGGTAACCTCTCCTTTGGGTCAAAGTAAGTAACGTCCACCGGCGTTCCGATCGCAGTCAAGCAGCTCAGTCGCTGCTGGAAATATTTCCAAGTATAATCCTCCTGGGAACGATCATCCACCTTCCAGAAACATTTGAAGGAAAAAAAGAAGCCCCGATCACTTTGGTATGGAAAGTTACAAAGTTCAAGAGTTATTTTGATTCACTGGCGTGGCTTGCCTCACCACTTCTGTGCGTGGCTTGCCTCACTCTACCAACCTCTGCTCCCAGGCTGCTACGGGGTGCGAGGAAAACCCCCTGAGGTCGGGGAGAAATGTGTCTGACTGGTTTATCCGGTCTAGGGCCCGCCTCCGTCCCACCCCGACTGGGAGGGACCTGGGACCGGCAGGCACCACAGGTGTCTGATTACCCCCTTTCACTCACTTAGGCAAAATGGCTGCCCCAGGTAGTGTGTACACATGCACACGCTCCCTCTCTCCTCTCTGTGTTGACATGCTCCGTAGTATGTCTGTGTTGCCGTGGTTCAGGGAAACTCTGTCTGTGTGAGTTAGGGACTGCGGTCTGGTGGAGCGGAAGGGAGGTGCAAATACAACAGCCCCTGGTTAAACCTTTAAGCGCAGCAGTGGGTCATTACAACACTGAGATTAAGTGAGCGGAGAGCTGGTGGAAAACTTATGAAAGAGCAGCTGAAAAAGCAGTTAGAACCAGAATATCTAGAGTATCAAAGTTGAACATCCACATTTTTTAAGGAATATTCTTAGGTATTCCTTAAAAAAAAGAAATCGTAGGTAGTGGGTACAAAACTCAGAGAACAATCCCATCGTGCTCTTTGCTACCAGAGGCATTTTAACCACTCTGAATGCATAAGTATCGTGTAGTAAGGTCAGCCTCAAAGCATTCCGTCGGACTGGTCGAGCACACTCAATGCTCAAAACAGCACACGTCACTTCATTCCTACCATGTTTCTAACGCTTTGTCAATGCTCACTATATAAAAAAGGTAAACAATGCTAAATATTCCTTGACCTGAACTTAGGTCTAGGAATTGCAAATCCTCTGTATGGGATCAAGTATGGGAGGGGGTCCTAGGGTTTAAGGGTTATGTGATTGCTTTATAACATGCAAACACACATGGCACATGTAAGCCAAGAGGGAAGATGGATTCTTAGAGGAATGCTCGTGGAAAGAGTCACGAGTCGGATACCACTGCACACCAACTGCAGTTTAAGTGGTTGGTCTCTTGCTATAGTATAATCAAATTATCATTATACTATTGCAACAGGATAGTAATCATCATTGAATTACTGAAGTCATCCATCTAAATAAGCAATTTGAGATGTAAGAGAGAATCAATGACCATTATAATGTCTGCCTATTGGTCTTATTCACAGAAGGACCCTGAATGTTATGTCTCTCCGGGTACTTTTCACCACCGACCCGTTCCATGCTGGTACTGACCCTGACCCATGTGTCCTTCTCCTACTGCAGAACATTCCGTTGAAGGTAGGGTCTGTGAAAAGTCAAGGAATATGAGGCTCTGAATATTGCCAAATACTGTCCTTCAGTCTTCAGTCATATTGTGTTTATCCATGCTCCCCCATTCTGAATGTAAAACTAACGAAAATATTTTATTAAAAGAAAATATCACAATCGCTACACACAAATCCAAACGTTTTGAGAAAATTATTCAAAGCAACAGATTATCCTGTGCAGAGCAACAATACGCGGTGATTGGTTCCATGTATTTTATGGATAACAACGGGAGTCTATGCCACCGAGAGCTGCAGTAAGAATATAATCCCAGGTTAAAAAGGTAATTGGGCTTGGCATTGAGGGTGTTGCATGTGTCGAGATGTTCTTTCTGTCTTGGAAATACAAAGACCTGGCAAGCTGAGCCACACGCTATTCTGTACCTAAACCAGGTCATCAGCCACAGGAATGTAAACCGCAAACCTACACCAAGCCTTCTATTGTTTTTATCAGAGGTCTGGTTGGTTCGGCTGAGAAACCAATTCACACAGCGTCAAGTTATCACTACAATTGACTGAAACATGAATGGACACTGTTGTCCAGAAACGTATTTGGATAGTGATTGACCAAGCTGGGAAGTTGCTTGTCAAGCTCCAAAGCTTCGTTGTTCTCTCGCCTCAAGAAAAGTTACAGACAAACAGAACAGACATAAAGAGCAGGAGAGCGATCCAAAGGAACACTAAGGGGAGAGAGATCCTTCCAACTCGTACACACGAGAGGCTGATAACGCCCGGCAGTGCTGAGGAGACGGAGCTCGAAGTTCAAGCTGGGCCCAGAGTTCTACATTCATGACCTCCTAATACAGTTCTAAGTAGTTTGGATCAGGTGGTTGAACCGCTCGACTGGACAGAGCTCCTAATCCTAACGACCAGAAATGCTACAGTCCCCAAGGGAACATGTGTTGCTCAGAGCAGTGGGAAGAAGAGCAGAAGAAACCTGCTACCAGGAAGGGAGGATAAGCAATAAAATTAATTGTATGCATAAAATGTAGGTGTGAGAGAAGTCAAGTATGTGTGCGCCTGCGCGTGAACATAGGCTTGGCCTGCTTACCGTGCAGTCTAGGTTGGGGTAGTAGGGTGTGTCTCCGACGATGTCGTCCTCTGGAGGCGTGATTCGCAGGAAGTCCAGACGGTCTGGTCTGGGCACCCGGGACAAAGGCTCCTGGGAGTCGTCCCCGTCCAGCATCCAGATATCATCTTGACTTATGAGGGCATCGTCTGCACGCACACACACGTTATATACTTTATTTGATTCTACATGACAAGTCAATTTTTCATTCGGAATTCAAAAAAAATTAAAGATCCAACACATTTATACAAATCAGCACATTTATGTAACATACAATTTCAGTAGTACAAGAAGCATCTACTTTTCCAAGTAAACATGCTTCCTAGAATTGCTGGAATTGAGAAGTAGGCCTACTTTACTATCTGACACACACACACACACACACACACACACACACACACACACACACACACACACACACACACACACACACACACACACACACACACACACACACACACACACACACACAGTTTATTGCTGTTAACACACAGGTAGTGGGTGGTGTTGGGCTGTTGCAGGGTCACAGGTGGAGAGACTCAAAGCAGGTGGAGGCCGAGACTTCAGAGTGTTTCAGCATCACAGCGCTCAGAGCGAGGGACCGCTTTCTGTTGCAGGCTAAATATTTGTTGGAGGCTATTTTTATCTGCACTCTGCCACTCCCCCTCCCCTGCATGCTCAGCATCAGAGGCTGCATCGACACAGAGCCACTGAAGAAACGGGTTTGTGTAGCGCTGACCTAATACACATGGGATTTAGTTACTGTTTGGATATGCAAATACCAAATCATTCACAGAACCCAACCCAATGACTGAATGTATGTTGCGACAGTACAATAGTCAAATATCAAATAACACTTCCATGTTGGTAATGAGATAAGGAGAAATATCTCAGTGAGAGTGAGCACTATTTTACAGATCATATGTAAATCTTTCATGAGCCTCTCTCGCCCATATGTCCACCACAGGGTCCTACAGCTGTGGGTAATGTTAAGGGAAGAACGGCTCAGTTTGACAGCATCCTCTTCAAAAAAAACTTACGTCATTATGAGCCCATTGAGAACGACTTAGCGCATAACAGAATTAATCTCTTATCCCAGTACGCAAGCTCTGATTGGCTGGGTACAGGCGTGGCACTTGTCACAACTCGAGCATCACGTGATAGTACAGTCAAGGGATTTTTGCCTCGCTATAAATAAACCGACATTGTAAAAACGCCTTAAGAAACGTCATCAGGTCGTCAAGCTTCTTTCTGCATGTTTCTACTTCTCATGTCGTGTCCCACCACTGGCTTGATGAAAAATAGTGTCTTTAGACTGCAGGGGCTGGTTTGTGGATAGCATACATAGCTGGGTAATGTATGAAGAAATTGGTGTGTTTACTCTTCAAAAGTCCCCCCTGCTCAGTCTTCTCAAGAAAGCCCCCATGTATGTGAAAGACATATAGGAAAGTGGTATAAGTGATTTACAGATCAATGTGTACGTGCATGGTGTGAAATGTACCGGTTTTAATGTGGTTACAATAGAGAATGCATTGTATTACTGTATGAAACAAAAGCCTAAATGTCCCCTTGAATGCGATCAGTGTCCAGGGCCAATTTATTATTCTATGAAAACCAAGAACAAAAACACAGAAACCTGATCCTGAGGGAGATTAACCGTCAGCACAACCCTGCCAATCATCTTTCTGAGACCGCTGCCCTTCCGCCCTACTGGTGGTGAGCAGTATGACAGGACAGGAGAGCAGAGGAAACCTAGGAGGAGAGTAGCAACTTTTCATTATTATAGTGATTTCTCTGCTGAACTACACTGCATTGCTGCACTTGAAAAATTAGCAATGCTGAGTAAGGATGATGGACTGCCTCCAAATGCACAGTAGGCAGCTCTCAATGCCCAGAAGAACCTGGTCAGACACAGCTTCTCTCCTCGCTCTCCAACGGCCGATTTAGTTGAGCTAATCGTTATACTGTATTCGAAACATCTACTGCCATCTATCCCAGAACCTGCAGCGTCCATACTATGTTAAGTACAAGGAAAACTGTAGGAGTTTAACCATCACCCAACCACGGAATTAAATATGCATCGGGAGGCCTACGCTGACCCCTGCTGGACAAGAAGGGAACATTGTACCACATTTGTGGTACAAATAAATCCACTGCAGTAAAAATGCATTGTTTCTGCTCACGGATGTAGCAGACAGAAAGTATTTAGGGAACAGTATCTATCCAGATTATTAATTAGTAACGGTCTAACACAGATCCAATGAAGTGATCCTAATAAATAATGAGCCTTTCATGCGACCACTGCAGTACCGCATTCTCCTGAGGCTACTGAAGCAAAGCTGAATTTGAATATTGGCGAGACGATGAAAGGCACCGGCACTTTAGGTAATGGGAACTGGATTTATGTGTGCCAAACACTAATTCATTGACACACACACACACACACACACACACACACACACACACACACACACACACACACACACACACACACACACACACACACACACACACACACACACACACACACACACACACACACACACACACACACACACAAATCTGCCCTCTCATTCCTATTTAATCCTTCTCTCTTCGAAAGGGGCCAAAGATTAGCTCCGCCTGATACATTAGTGAACACCCAGAATAGTTCACCACCATGTTCTTTCTACATACATGTTTGTTCTTCTCACTAGCAGAATACTGCACATGCACAGTGTGTGGAGGGCCCTGATTACGAGTGATGGCTCAATATGTCTCAGTGGGACAGGTTAATCCCCTGTCAGTCAATGTGACATCAACTCATCCCGATGAGGATTAACAGTCACTGGAGAGACTAGAGGGTCAAATGTTAGTTCCATGCAAATCTCTCTAAACCTTCCTCTAGAGTCTAGAGAGAAAAAAATTAAAACACAAAAGGAACTTCCATCTCCCAGATCCAACACAAAATATTTGAACCTGAAATCATGCGTTGTACTATTTCATCTGACAAAAAGGTGAACCTTGTCTATCTTAATGTTGCTGAGAATACCGAGAACTGGCATGGAAAGTAACACTTTTACTGGCTAAAACACCCAACCACACCCACACACCCTCTTCTTCCATCCCCTTCAAGAATAAATTGCTGTCATTTATACAAATTGTACAAAATCCAAACACAATAGACGCGGCTGTAATGTATGTCTGACTCAGCACCGGCTGGCTGTGCGGTTACAGAGCGGAAAAGGGCCAGAATAGGCAGGGAGGCCGGTGTGACTGGTGTGACTGTGGGGGTGCCATGTTACACCGAGAGCTACAGCTGAAATGGAGCATGGCATCATGCTTGGAGGCTCAACCATTACTCATGAAAAACCCGGTCTCGGAGGCTGCTGGGACACGCAGAGCCGGCCAGACTGAAACCACACACGCCTCATGTACAGTACAGCAGTGCCTGGAGGAGAGGAGCTTCACTTTACCCAGGCAACATTTGGTGCATTCGTGTCTGGTTTTTATGAAGTATCAGCCATCCAATCTGAAAGTTGTTGCAATGAGTGCATTACGCCATCACGCATTGGTAGCCTAAACCATCTGCTGTTAAGAGCCACAGTGAAGAAGAGCATTGTCTCTTTCCCAACGAGAGTGGAGCGCAGCAAAGCAGTCCATTAAGAAACAAACATTTTGTGATTTATAAGAGATGGACCTCCTCTCTCTCTCTCTCTCTCTCTGTCTGAGAGAGAGAGACAGAGAGAGACAGAGACAGAGACAGAGAGAAACACACACAGAGAGAGACACAGAGAGAGGGAGAGACAGCCACAGTGGCATAGAGAGATTGTCCTTAAGTTATCCTCAGCCAGTCTGCCTTGGCAGAATCCACTTCATTATCTGAAACAGAGCTGGCCGTTGTCTTGGCTGAGCGCTGCAGATTGTTGCAGGGCAGTGCACATTGTGTTGAATGACAGCTTGCTGGACGGAGCAGCAGCAGGAGACGGATGACATCCTGCTGCAGCACAGCTGATCAGATTCATATGACCTTGCCATAGCTTATTGGTTAACATGGTTACGGAGCTGCGTACCGTCCTGGCATATAAGCTATGTTAGCTTCTGTATCCTAGTGTTTGGGGTGTTTGAGGTGCATGCGCGAGTACGGTTATTAAATTAAAACCTTTAAAATGTTTTGTATAAAACAACCAACTTTTATGTGGAATACCGAAGCTGCGATATTTCTACAGTCCCGGAACAGAACTGTAGAAATTGTACTTGTTCCACACGTAACGGTTATACAATTGATGACTATAAATAATGTCCAATACATTTTATTGCTTTAACTCGACCCTTAACCTGCTGTTAATATATGGCAAGATAACCCGGTTAATAAGTCATTGACTAAAGGATTAGCCATACTTGGTAATAAGGTAGCCATAAAAATCTGATTTGAGAAAAGTACTGCACTAATCCACGTGACGAGACTGAATGATTTGTTAACAAAAGTGTCAGATCAACAAGCAAGTCAACTACAATATTATCAACCTACGGAGGAACCGTTGTTCGGTAGCCTAACAAGATTCCCATATCAAAAACAAATCCTTAACAAATTGGGGTTTGTATTGTGGATCGATCCAAGTACTTAGAGCAGCATTTAATCATTCTCAATTAACAGGACTAAATGGTAAAAAGCGACAAAGCCAAACTGTAACGCTTTGTTCCTCTTTCGTTGTTATTTCATTTGATATCTGACCGTTTTTAAATTGCTTTTCTAAAATAGAAATATCTTAATCCAAAAGCATTGTTCAGAGATCAAATAAAAGTGGTTTATAATGCTGGCCTTTAAAATAATATACAAATTTGAGTGCGTGTCTGTGCGTGCGTGTGCGAGCATGCGTGTGTGCGTGCGTGCGTGTATCCGAGGGCAGAGGCCCGTCATTACAGATTGACTACATTTGACTCATCTCTGCATGACTGAGGCTATGCACATGCCAGTGAGGAAGACCATTGCCACTCTTCTTTTCTCATGGCTATCGCTGTGCATATTGCTTTGAACAGATCAAAACAAAATACTTTATACTATTGTAGTCTACAAACAAATATCCTGAGAAAACATGTCAGATAACTACTGTTACTTATGAATACATACAAATACAGCATAAATATGTTAGGGAATTACCCCATACAACTGTCGTCTGATTTCTGGTCTAAATGTTGCTTAGAGTGAGAAGGCTAATAACAGTGGTTCTAACTGACTGCATCGCGTTAAATAAAGATACTGCCAATCTGGGAGGATGGGCATCATGCACTTAATATAGAGAATACAAAAAAACTCCTCTACTGATCCAATTGTAAAAGAAAAGACAATGGCCACATAAAACGCCAAGAGTGTACCAGTCCAGGAGGCATGACTACATCCTCCTCATCCTCATTTGAATTTAAATCCAAAAAGAGTGGTTCAAAATACCATCAATGAAGTCCCATTGACCTGCTGATGCAGGCGACTTCTGATTTCTATGGGACTTCACACACGATGCGTCAGGACAGAAAATGCCTTCATTAAAAGGCGGGCATTCTTTCTTTGCACACACAAGCTTTGAGCCATCAGTAGGCCAGATTAAGAAGCAACCCCTGAAAGCTGGAAGGACAGCACACACCAGCAAATCGCTAATCCCTCCGACTTCTTGTGATTGGGGGGGTAGACCGAGGGGTCCCTGAGGAGAGCAGCAGCAGCAGATTGGCAATGGTTCAGTTAGCAGCACTGTTCCTGAGAGCACAACCTGAACTTTGTGTCAACCGCACTCCTTTGATCTGAAAACTCTCTCACTCTCAACCTCTGGCACCTCTGCAGCACTGAAACAGGTTAACTGGTTCATCATCAAGGAAACCGTTCTCAGGGTCTTCTACAGCCATACTGGTGGTTGTTGAGATTTTAATCCTCAGCTCTCACGTGACCAAATCAAAAAAGGGCAACAGAGCCAAGTTGGAACCGCAACACAACGCTTAATTGGAAGCATTGGTGAAGGATTGCATATGGAATACTGTTCACACTTTCCGCTGGTCTCAGCAATATACCTGCATAGGTTAAGTGTTGCCGTTTGACGCTTACGATGCTGCCAAAGTTGGAGTACGGTCTGCATTAGAAAACAGGAAAGTGGACACTCAGCGGAGGGCTGGATGCACACTGCGGTGCTCGGAGGCTGAGTGACTAGACAGACGGACGTGCAGACGGACACAAAGACACAGAGTAACAAGCAACCCATCAATAGCTCAACACACACACCGTTCTCTCCCTTCAAAACACCTTTTTTGTAATCGACCCCTTCATCACCAGATCTAGGGCATACACCGAAAACAAAATAACACCATTCAGAGCATTAAAGCATAGCTGTGGGAACAATGATGTTTAGGCAGAGGTTGCAGCATAACAGACTTTTTCAAATAACACTGAATCACCTGTTGTTGTTGTTGTTGTTGTTGTTGTTGTTGTGGTCGGGCAGTGACTGAGAGAATTCCATTTGGAGCTGCTGCTCCCGCTGCTACTGCTGCTGCTGGGCTGTCTGCTGAGGCTCAGACTCAGACGAGGGACAGTCTGCTTGTTGCCGTTCTTATCCACCATCTCCGTGGCGACGGTGGGTCCGTCTCCGCCCTCCCCGTCGGGGCTCACGTCCTTGTCCGACAGCAGCAGGATCCTGTGGTTAAGCGGCGGGCTGGCCCGTGCAGAGGCCGACAGAGGGGACAGCACGGGGGACATGCTCTGCAGGTTGCTGGAGGCCGGGAAGGAGGTGTTGAAAACCCCAGCTAGGGATGGAGACAGGGGGCTCTTCTTGGCGTGGGACGGAGCAGGGGAGTATTGGTCCGTGGTGTGGGAGAGGGGCAAACGGAGGCCGTCTGAAAGCTTCAGCCCCGAGTGGTGGCCGATGCTTCCTCCGTGACCTTTGGTGGCTTCCCTCCATTCCCGGTAGGTCTGCTGCTGGACCCCGGCGCTGGAGGTCCTGAGGGGGACATGCCGCAGCGTCCTGTCAACGTCCTGCACCTTGGCCACCACCAGGACGCCCGGGTCCCTCTGGTGTATCTCGCCGTACAGCTGGTGAGCCGTCTTCATCTCCGCCGAGCCGTCCGGCGACTGATCCTCCTCCCCCTTAGAGTCAAACCTCCTCAAGGGACGGAGGTTGCTCCCGCTCTCCCTCCGGCTCAGCCCTTCCAGCAGGCCGGTGGAGGGAGACTGCAAGCCCAGGCAGAAATCACTGTCCAGTTCCGAGAGGCCGTTGCAAAAGTCCAGCTGGGGGTCAAAGTTGGGGTTGTCCTCCATCCAGCCCTGCACCTCAACGTGGAGGTCATCCTCCAGCAGGACCTCTTCCAAAGACGGGATGGAGTTGCTGGCTTGCCTGACGTAGGAGCCCGCCGTCACGCGGTCATCGGAGACAAGCGCCTGGATCCTGGAGATGCTGTCCTCTCTCTCCGGAACGGAGGGGAGAGGTTCGACGGTGGAAGATCTGCGTCGGCCTTTCCTCTTCGCCTTGCCCTGCGTGGCATCCTCCGCACCGTCTGGCTTCTTGCCTCCAAACTTCTTGAACTTCCTCCCCTTGGACGGGGCCTTCTTGCTCTCCACGGCCACAGCCAGCAGGTGCTGGTAGTTGCTGTTGGCGAGAGCCGGATCCGCGAGGTCCACTTCGTTGCCTTCCAAGTGATCCTGGAGTTTCCCCTCCTGGTTGCCCATCCCGACTCGGCTGGCGCAGTCTCCGCAGAGCGACAGGAGATTGGCCAGAAGCTGCCAGTGCTGCGCTGCCAGCCGGCAGAGCTCAGCAACAGCCTCCTTTGTCGAGCGAGGCGGCTGAGGGTTGAGGAGGAGTTCTTCCGAGGAGCCAGATGAAGAGTGTCCGCTTTGTTTAGATTCTGTGAGATCCTGCTCTGCCTGGTCACGGTCATTACAGGGCCTTCCCCGGGGAGGGGCGCGGCTCCGGTACGTAAATCCAGGGGCCCACCTCTTGGGCGCGTACAGCCTGATGAGGATAAGCTCACTTATGGGAGGGTAGAGAGGCACGACAGTGTGTTTGCCCTCCATCATTCGAGAGCTTCTAATCAGAGAGGCAGCCCAGTCGAGTGCTTGAGGCCCACATGGTGAAGATGGGTGAGGGGGACTGCAGAGGAAGTCCTCAAAAGTCTTATGCCCATCAAACTGCCTGTCAAATAGAGATGTTGAAATATATTAAACTGACCCATTATTTCTCTTTCTCCATACACACACACACACACCCACACATATATATATATATATATATATATATATATATATATATATATATATATATATATATATATATATATATATATATATATATATATATATATATATATATATATATATACACACACATATATATATATATATATATATATATATATATATATATATATATATATATATATATATATATATATATATATATATACACACACATACATATATATATATATATATATATACACATACATATATATATATACACATACATACATACATATATACACACACACACACACACACACACACACACACACACACACACACACACACACACACACACACACACACACACACATACATACATACATACATACACACACACACACACATATATATTCACATATACATATATAATTTAGGATTAGTTTGCGAAAATGTTCAAGTGTTTGTTAAAGAAAACCACATTCATACAAAAGGTGCCATGTAGCTTAAATTGAACATTGTAGTATGTTGAATCTGCATTTTTTTTATGGAACTTGCCAAAATGGCTCCATCTGACTGCTTACGTTAAGTTTGGGTTAAATATTGTAGCAGATCACTTAACTGTTTGCATCATAACATTACCCCGTGGCTGGTAGCCTAGATAGCCCAGGCGTAGTGATGCATGCATCCATTCGGTAAGATTAAGGATGAAAAGGCTTTAAAGCTACTGCACAATTAAAAAACAAAACGTGCATGCAATGATAGGAAAGTATATAGTATAAAAACTGTGCTGTTTATTTGGGGCTATTTCTTTTTCTCAAATACTAACCTGCATTTATTCAAGTGAAAGATGACGCCCCTCTAATTGAACCTTAAGTGGGTATAAATATTAGTTTGGAACGATGCGGCTTACCTTTTTTCACAGCAAGCAACATTCCTCTTCTTCATGTTTACTGCAGGCAGGCAGCCGGTGCTGCTCTCCGCTGCCTCTGTAGAGGAAGGCACTAATCCCAACGTGACTGGCAGAAGTGGCGGCCAATCGACATGCTCACCGTTTATTTGACGCACTATGATTGGTCTTATGCCTCGAGTTAAACCTTCCCATTCTGAGTCAGTGCAGCTGCTGCTCCGTCCAGGTAGGCCCCACGTGCACGCGCACGATGGAGAAGATGCGTCAGTCGGACATAGATTATTCACGTTTATCAGGGCTTTTTTTTACTGTTTTTAATATACCAAAAAAAACTAGCATTAGCTGCAGGATACATCGTTGAAAATAGACCGAGTAAAATGCTAACATTTTAGAAAAGCTATTTTGCACGCAGTGGCGACAGTTTAATGTGAAATGGTGTCATCTAGTGGCAAAATTGAGTATGATTATGACATAATGTCACCTCCAAGGGCCTTATTCTGCTTGCGTCAAATTTATATATTTTCTGCTTTTCAGCATTGATTTACAAAACGTGAACACAGAAACTGTTCAAGAAATTATGTAAGAAAGGGTAAAATCCATGTTAAGTTAATGTTATATTGTCATGGTTGCTTGTTGCTATTGAAAAGGGTCTATTTGTCTGCGTTCTGACAGTTGAGAAGTGTGTTACCAAACTGTTGGCACATCTGCTCATCTGGGAATTGTAATAATAAAGTATAGTGCCACAGAGGTGCAGGAGGTCCAGAGCTAGAAAAATACAGAAAATAAAGTTCAGAGAGGCAACCAGATGATACCGAATGAGTAAGAGATCAGTCAATAAAAAGTACCACTGCTGACATGGACACAGATGAGGAAGAGGGAGACAATCATGAGGAAGAGGAAGAGGGTCATCAATGCCTTTAAACAAGGCAAATGATTCCGCAGCTGATGCTTGATGTTCCAGCGAAACAATAAAATGTGGTTGAATGGTTGCTGAAAATGATTCTGTGAACCAAGGAATTAAATTGTTACCAACGCTTTGATTGCTTATTTATTTTTTACTATTTTACTGTTTACTATTTATTGTGAGGGTATTTTACCAGGCAGCGTAAGCTTCTTAAAAGAGAATCGGTCAACAATAAAAG